>NW_021307913.1:0-1254 GCF_002162155.2 Triticum dicoccoides
CCTCTTGGCCGCACCCCTTTCTTGGAGTAGGGGGCAAGGCTGCGCCTCCCCCCTCTCCCCTGCCCCTATATATAGTGGAGGGGAGGGAGGGCATCCACACCGGAGCCCTTGGCGCCTCCCTCCCTCCCGTGACACCTCCTCCTCTCCCGTAGGTGCTTGGCGAAGCCCTGCAGGATTGCCACGCTCCTCCATCACCACCACGCCGTTGTGCTGCTGCTGGATGGAGTCTTCCTCAACCTCTCCCTCTCTCCTTGCTGGATCAAGCCGTGGGAGACATCATCGAGCTGTACGTGTGTTGAACGTGGAGGTGCCGTCCGTTCGGCATTTGATCATCGGTGATCTGAATCACGACGAGTACGACTCCATCAACCCCGTTCACTTGAACGCTTCCGCTTAGCGATCTACAAGGGTATGTAGATGCACTCTCCTTCTACTCGTTGCTGGTCTCTCCATAGATAGATCTTGGTGACGCGTAGGAAAATTTTGAATTTCTGCTACGTTCCCCAACAGTGGTATCAGAGCTAGGTCTATTGCGTAGATTCTTTGCACGAGTAGAACACAAAGTAGTTGTGGGCGTTGATGTTGTTCAATATGCTTACTGTTACTAGTCCAATCTTGTTTCGGCGGTATTGTGGGATGAAGCGGCCCGGACCGACCTTACACGTACTCTTACGTGAGACAGGTTCCACCGATTGACATGCACTTGGTGCATAAGGTGGCTAGCGGGTGCCAGTCTCTCCCACTTTAGTCGGAACGGATTCGATGAAAAGGTTCCTTATGAAGGGTAAATAGCAATTGGCATATCACGTTGTGGTCTTGCGTAGGTAAGAAACGTTCTTGCTAGAAACCCATAGCAGCCACGTAAAACATGCAACAACAATTAGAGGACGTCTAACTTGTTTTTGCAGGGTATGCTATGTGATGTGATATGGCCAAAAGGATGTGATGAATGATATATGTGATGTATGAGATTGATCATGTTCTTGTAATAGGATTCACGACTTGCAAGTCGATGAGTATGACAACCGGCAGGAGCCATAGGAGTTGTCTTTATTTTTTGTATGACCTGCGTGTCATTGAAGAACGCCATGTAAACTACTTTACTTTATTGCTAAACGCGTTAGTCATAGAAGTAGAAGTAGTCGTTGGCGTGACAACTTCATGAAGACACGATGATGGAGATCATGATGATGGAGATCATGGTGTCATGCCGGTGACAAGATGATCATGGAGCCCCGAAGATGGAGATCAATG
>NW_021307914.1:0-1308 GCF_002162155.2 Triticum dicoccoides
GTCAATAACCATCAGCGGGATCTGGATACCCATGATGGCTCCCACATGCTCCTCGATGTTGTCATCGGATGAACCACTATGTCGAGGATTCGATCAAACCCTGTATGCAATTCCCTTTGTCAATCGGTACGTTACTTGCCCGAGACTCGATCGTCGGTATCCCAATACCTTGTTCAGTCTCGTTTCCGGCAAGTCACTTTACTCGTACCGTAATGCATGATCCCGTGTCCAACACCTTGGTCACATTGAGCTCAATATGATGATGCATTACCGAGTGGGCCCAGAGATACCTCTCCGTCATACGGAGTGACAAATCCCAGTCTCGATCCGTGTCAACCCAACAGCTACTTTCGGAGATACCTGTAATGTACCTTTATAGTCACCCAGTTACGTTGTGACGTTTGGTACACCCAAGGCATTCTTACGGTATCCGGAAGTTACACGATCTCATGGTCGAAGGAAGAGATACTTGACACTTGCAAAGCTCTAGCAAAACGAACTACACGATCTTTTATGCTATGCTTAGGATTGGGTCTTGTCCATCACATCATTCTCCTAATGATGTGATCCCGTTATCAATGACATCCAATGTCCATAGTCAGGAAACCATGACTATCTGTTGATCACAACGAGCTGGTCAACTAGAGGCTTACCAGGGACATTGTGTGGTCTAAGTATTCACACGTGTATTACGATTTCCGGATAATACAGTTATAGCATGAATAAAAGACAATTATCATGAACAATGAAATATAATAATACTTTTATTATTGCCTCTAGGGCATATTTCCAACAGGAGGGACTTCATACCTGAACGCCCTGGCCTTTGGTTGCCTCCTTCTCCCTCCTCAACACCTCCTCCACCTCCATAGTGCTTAGCGAAGCTCTGCCGGAGTACTGCAGCTCCATCAACACCACGCCGTCGTGCTGCTGCTGGTGCCATCTCCCTCAACCTCTCCTCCCTCCCTTGCTGGATCAAGAAGAGGAGACGTGGCTGTTCCGTACGTGTGTTGAACGTGGAGGTGCCGTCCGTTCGGCGCTGGTCATCGGTGATTTGGATCACGTCGAGTACGACTACATCATCACCGTTCTTTTGAACGCTTCCGTGCGCGATCTACAAAGGTATGTAGATGCATCTGATCACTCGTTGCTAGATGAACTCCTAGATGATCTTGGTGAAACGAGTAGGAAAATTTTTGTTTTCTGCAACGTTCCCCAACAGTGGCATCATGAGCTAGGTCTATGCGTAGTTCTTCTTGCGCGAGTAGAACACAATTTGTTGTGGGCGTAGATTTGTCAACTTTCTTG
>NW_021307915.1:0-1150 GCF_002162155.2 Triticum dicoccoides
CAGAGTGTGCTTTTCCCTTGTTTACGTGCCGCGCCGTGATTTTGTTAGTGTTCTAGGCTCGCGTCTCTAGCACAGTCTAGCCTAGGACCAGCACAGTACCGTCGTTGAGCGTTTATTCAACTTTGCATCTCTGAATTGATTATTGCTGACCCTTTTTGCTACCATATTATAAGCCTTCCCAGCTCCACATACATCTACGTCGTGCGTTTGACTCTCCCTGGTAATTGCTCTATCCAAGCTTTGAGAGTTTTTGACTACAACGGTTGCCGATCACCGCCTGCTGCTGGGTAAGAACTGGTAAGAATTTGAGATTTGCTTGACGGATTTGTGACACCCACCACCACCACTTGTTCGTAGTCTGTAGGATCATATTCTTGTGTGTTTCTATTGCTGCTAACCATGCCAGGATCACAAGCCGACGAGATTGACTGGGAGAATTTATCGAACAAGGAGCTTCATGATAAGTTTCAGCAAATGATGACTGAACAGGTGCAAGATGTGCTGAACAATTTTGAAGAGGCCATGGAGAAGATCACTGGCTTTGAGAAGACGTTCGAAACAAAGCTCGATAACAGATTTAATGAACTGCTCGCGCGTCTTCCACCACCACCACCCGCTGCAGCTAACGCACCTCTCCAACAACAACAACAACAACGACTACCTCCACGTCGCGAAGCAGACCTCCGCCGAGCAAGCTGTGTTCCTCTTGCCTTTGGCCAAACTGTTGGTGCTGCTGTTGATACTTCTGTGGCTCCTGCTGCTGATGCGGAGGAGGATGATTATGTGGGAGACTATGAGGATGAGGTTGATCAAAATCAACACTACGTGCAGCCACCTGTACCACCACCAGCAGGTCGACCTCAGGTATATATTCGTAATGGTAGGCCTGCACCACCACCTCAGGTACGAGATGATGTCCATATTCCTAAACTGAAATTGAATATTCCACCATTTGAGGGTAGATATGTTCCTGATATATATCTTACTTGGGAGTTAGAAACTGAACAACGATTTACATGTTTACAATATCCTGAGGAGAGACGAGTTGCTGCTGCTGTTTGTGCTTTCACTAGTTTTGCATGTGTATGGTGGTCTGAACATTGTAGATTATATCCTATTCCAACTACTTGGGCTGCTTTGAAAACTGCTA
>NW_021307916.1:0-699 GCF_002162155.2 Triticum dicoccoides
TTAGGGTTAGTTCATCATATCCGAACCAATCTGAGCCTTGCATAATCTTTTTAGGGTTTTGCTTTGTTGAATTTGCGGTTGCATCGTCGTGTCTAGTTGCTGGTCTTAGAGTCTAGTCTTTTAGAGTTTCGAGTTCTGGTCATAAGTTGTCACGCCGCCGCCGCACCATCATCATCGCCCCTGCCATCTACCACCACCGCACCGAATCCGTATCCATATACCACCACCAATTCGTGTCCATATACCACCACCGATCCATATCCATATACTACCACCGCTACCACCACCGCTGCCATATACCACCACCATATATCCACCACCAATCCGAGTTCTTTGCTTATTAGGTTTGTTTTCGGGATCCCTCTAGATTCCGATTCGTGTTTCCTTGCCGGAGTAGGTTTCGGAAAAAAAAAAGAGTCGGGTAGCCACGCTCCGTTTAGGCCCAAAATTTTTCGAAAACGCATTTTTCGAAAAAAAATTCTGGCTATCCTATTTTTAGGTGTTTCTGAGTGTTTTGAGACAGGTGCCATTATAGGAAGTTTTTTTTGACCCGTTTCCAGTTTTTGGGTCCGGGCAGTCAAAAAAAAAATTTGGTCAAAAAAAATTTCGTGCCCATCCTGTCAGTTTGAGCTAAGAAGAGTTTTGAGACACTCGCCATTATAGTGATTTTTCGCAAAAAAAAAACAGCGCAAAAAAAAA
>NW_021307917.1:0-1451 GCF_002162155.2 Triticum dicoccoides
CTAGTCCAGGTTTATCGCCTATTCGGGTTCCATCCGCAAGGAGATCCGGCCGGGGTGTCGCTTACGGCCCCAAACGATGTGAGCAGGGTTCCCAAGCCCACCATCCGGGTGCCACTTGGTACACCGTGCCACTGTGCCTAGTCTGTCCCAAGCCCACCTGTACCGGGTGCCACTTGGTAGACTACTAACACTACCTACAAACACCAGAAACTAGTTGCAACTCCTGGACAGAGATCATGTTGATTAATAAGTCGAGAGGGGCACTTAAGCATTCCAATGTGTGGTAGTAGCTGGTCATGGATCACAAACACAGAACTCAGTTCCTGAGGACGGCTGCAATGAGACAACCCACCATGTACTCCTACATGGCCTCTCACCGCTACCTTTACCAAATCGTGTTCACACACTTAGCTCACACATAGTAGGACATGTTCACACGCCTCTGATTTATCCCCGATGAATCAGACCTGACTCAACTCTAAGCAGTAGCAGGCATGACAACAAGCATGAATGAGTAGGCACATCAGGGCTCAAACAACTCCTACTCATGCTAGTGAGTTTCATCTATTTACTGTGGCAATGACAGGTCATGCAAAGGATAAAGGGGTTCAGCTACCGCAACAAGTAACAAATATGTCGTTGTTGTCCTAATGCAGTAAAAGAGAGCAGGAGCGAGAGAGTGGGATTTTATCGGAATGAACAAGGGGGTTTTGCTTGCCTGGCACTTCTGAAGATAACATTGAGTCTTCATCAGTGTCAACGATCACATCATCGGTATCACGTCTATCAAGAGGGGACAAATACCGGCAACACAGAAGGGAACACAATCAATGCAATGCACAATATGATGCATGATCATGACATGGCAAAATGAATGTGTTTTGGGCTAATGCATCTAAAACCAGATTAAATGAAGTTGGTTTGAATCCAAGATTCAAATTCAAACTCCATATGTGGTTATTTAAATGTCATTCACTTCATTTGCCCTAAACAGTAGTGATAAGTTGTTCTAACATGCATGTAAATGGTACAGATGGATTCCTTGAATTTTTCTGATAATTTTTCATATATAAATTATTTAATTTGGAGTTACGGTTAATTTTCTATGATTTATTGAAGTTTAGGGCATTTTCTGAAATTATAAATCATTTAAGATTTATTTAAATTCCAGAAAGGAATTATTGCGTCAGCATGACGTTGGCATGACGTCAGCAGGTCAACGGGCGCCGTCCAGGTCAAACTGACCTGTGGGCCCTGCATGTCAGTGTCTGGACTAACTAAACTAATTAAAATTAACCCTAACTAACTTGGTTAGCCGGGCGGGGCCCGCATGTCAGTGTAATTAGTCTAACTAATTTTTTAGTTAACACTAATCCTAACCTAATTAACAGGCCGGCCCCACCTGTCATGGACACAGGGGAGGGTCCCGCCGTGGTCAACGTGGGTCAAAC
>NW_021307918.1:0-1633 GCF_002162155.2 Triticum dicoccoides
CAATGAGACAACCCACCATGTACTCCTACATGGCCTCTCACCGCTACCTTTACCAAATCGTGTTCACACACTTAGCTCACACACAGTAGGACATGTTCACACGTCTCTGATTCATCCCCGATGAATCAGACCTGACTCAACTCTAAGCAGTAGCAGGCATGACAAACAAGCATGAATGAGTAGGCACATCAGGGCTCAAACAACTCCTACTCATGCTAGTGGGTTTCATCTATTTACTGTGGCAATGACAGGTCATGCAAAGGATAAAGGGGTTCAGCTACCGCAGCAAGTAACAGATGAATCGTTGTTGTCCTAATGCAGTAAAAGAGAGCAGGAGCGAGAGAGTAGGATTGTATCGGAATGAACAAGGGGGTTTTGCTTGCCTGGCACTTCTGAAGATAACATTGAGTCTTCATCAGTGTCAACGATCACATCATCGGTATCACGTCTATCGAAAGGGGGCAATCACCGGCAACACAGAAGAAACACAATCAATGCAATGCACAATATGATGTATGCTATGACATGGCAATATGAATGTGTTTTGGGCTAATGCACCTAAAACCAGATTAAATGAAGTTGGTTTGAATCCAAGATTCAAATTCAAACTCCATATGTGGTTATTTAAATGTCATTCACTTCATTTGTCCTAAACAGTAGTGATAAGTTGTTCTAACATGCATGAAAATGGTACAGATGGATTCCTTGAATTTTTCTGATAATTTTTCATATATAAATTGTTACATTTGGAGTTACGGTTAATTTTCTATGATTTATTGAAGTTTATACAATTTTCTGGAATTTCCTGATTATTTTTAAAATAAACTAAATTCCAGAAAAGGAATATTGCGTCAGCATGACCTCATAGTGACGTCAGCAGGTCAACGGGCGCCGTCCAGGTCAAACTGACCTGTGGGACCCATATGTCAGCGTCACAGGTTAAACAGGGGGGGTTTATTTTAGTTTAATTAAGGATTAGGGCACTAGGGCCCACATGTCAGTGTCAGCAAGGGGGGGTAATTAAATTAAATGAACTAACTAATTAACAGGGGGGGCTGGCCCCACCTGTCATCGACCCAGGGGGGGTCAAACCCCTGGTCAGCAGGGCCTAACCCGCCGGCGGCTCATCGCCGGTGGCAACAGGCGCGGCGGAGGGCGCGGGCTCGCTCCTACGGCGTCCAAATGGACGGAGGAGAGCGGCTACGGGGAGCTGGAGCTCACCCGCGCCCATTTCAGCAAGCAGCAGCAGCTAGGGCGGCCGGAGACGATGGCCTCGAGCTCGGCAGCGGCGGCCGGAGCTCGGGCGTGCTCGGTTTCGGCGTTACACGGCACGGCGGGCGCGGCCGATGGGCTCTACGGGATGCTGGGGTCACCAGGAACACCCGGAGGCAACGAGCGCAGGCGGAGAAGCTCGGGAGCACGGAGCTCACCGGCCATGGCGGACGGCGGCTTCGGGTGCTCGTGGGGCGGCGGCTACAGGGCGCAATCGAAGGGGGAAAGAGGGAGAAACGGTGGCGGAGCTCACAGGGGTTGCGACGGTGGCCTCGGGGAGCTCGGGGAGGCGTCGGAGGCGGCGAATCGCCAGCGGTGAGCTTCGGTGGCCGGCGACGGAACGGCGATGGTGGCGGCGTTG
>NW_021307919.1:0-3202 GCF_002162155.2 Triticum dicoccoides
ATTAGCAATAATCAATTCAGAGATGCAATGTTGAATAAACGCTCAACGACGGTACTGTGCTGGTCCTAGGCTAGACCGGACTAGAGACGCGAGCCTAGAACACTAATGAGGTCACAGCGTAGCACAACTAGAATCAATCAAGGATACTAAGTAGCTCTGGACAGCAAGATATAAGTGAAGATCACAACGGTAGTGAAGGTAATGATGAAAAACAACTGCCAAGCAGGATATACAACAACTCTCTCCAACTTTCCTCTTGAAAAGTTTGAGCCAATTTTTTGATAAATTCTTTCAAAGAATGCTATTAACTCAAGCTTTCCAATGCAACAAGAATCACTCAATTCCGAGTTGATATGAGGAGTTAAAGAATTCTAAAACTGGCCTGAAAAATTGGAACAAGCTGTGTTCACGAACTTCGGAGGGCAAAAAGACCTATTTAGAAGCCGATTTTGAGGTGTCAAATATTGAACTAGCTTATGCAACTATTTAGATGCGGCTCGTCGCTAGCTTCAATGTGAGTACTCACGGAGCCAAAATGGACTTCGTATGAGGAAGATACACCTGTTTTACTGAACAGTGCGCAAAACAGATTCCAATCCGAATTCAGGTACGAGATTGATTCTAGATAGATCCAATATTTTTTTCTCTCTTTTTTTCTCACTCTTTTTTTTCTTTTTCTTCTCTCTCTTTTTCTTTCCTTTTTTTCTCTTTTTTTTCTCTATCTTTTTTTTCTCCCTCTTTCCAAGACAAACTAGATAAGATGCAGATTGGATCAGGCGAAGATGTGAATGACCTCAACTATGATTATGACAATGAACAGTGCATAGCACGTGGTGGAAATTAATAGATGGGATGGTGGACAGCGGAAAGGATAATGATGCAGCGGCAGCGTGACTAATGTGAACAGAACTCGAAACCCTAAAGGAACTAGACACTAAGACCAGCAACTGACACGAGGATGCAACCGATAATTCAACTATGCAAGCAATGAATAGAAAATTGCAAAGGCTCAGACTGGCTTGGATAAAGGATGAACAGATCTAACTTTTTTTTGTGGCTTTTTCTTGGACAATAGGTAAGAAAAAAATCTAATCTAGGAAAAACTGGAAATTCTCATCGAGCAACCTGAAAACTGATACCACTTGATAGAGGCGAGGGTGTCCCGATCTTTCGATGAGATGATAACTATCGATTTGGTGGAGACGACTTTGACGATCTGACTACAAACGTGCACGACGTTGCGCCTTAGCAATCGCTAAACCAATCTCCTGAGGTTACTGACGATGCCGGAAGCACGGTCAGCCTGACCACGAAGGTCTATTCCTGCAAGCAATCGAAGAACGAGCAAGAATATGATAAAGCAATCTGAATATTGCAAATATATATGAGGTATTGATAATGGTGGGGATCCGTAAGCGGTCTTGGTCTGGTCGTTGGACACAAACGAAGTACACGAAGTTGCAATGGCTAACTTTTAACTAAACAAATCCCCAGAAAAAACTACTAGATGGATCTACTTATATAGGAGCTAGGGGTGGCGACCAAGGAGGTGGGAGGACATCCCAAGGCAGCCTAAAACTAAATCTAGGTCGTACAAGGCCAATGGGCCCAAGTGGAGGTGATGTAACACCTTTGGACTTGTAGTTTGACTCGGATTCTGCTGCAGCATCAGATTGTTTCGTCCACAACTCAACGCTCCGGACGAATTTGAAGGTGATTCCAATTGGGTTCGAAAGTGCACGAAATCTAGTTTCCAACAAAAAAGGAATCACCCAATTCGGAGTCCGTATGAAAAACTTGTGTGCGTTTTGAGTCAGGTATGTCTGTGCAGTCCGAATCTGAATCCAGAACGTGAGAGACTTGGACTCTATCTTCTCTTGGGCCAAAAGTGACGTGAGAGAACTTTTTGGACAGCAAATAAACATCTCTTTCTTCCTTATCTTCATATGTGGATTGTACAAATGTCCAATACACCTGCAATTAGACAAAACACAAAAGTGTGTGAAGTATTTTTGTTCTGGATAACATAAATAGATTATTGAATAGTTTGCACTAGAAATCACCTGACAAATATGCATATATGCAATATTTTTGGTCATATCCAAGGTAGTCATGTCCTCATCAGGCCCGACGATTCCAGATCGGGATTTGGACTTCGAAACTCGATGTGGGGCGGAAATGGATGATTTCAAGAGCAAAATTTGATGGATTTTGTGGATGAAAGATGGGGAAACTTGGGGGAAAGCTAGATCCACTTGAAACCAAGCAAATCCATGGATCAAAATCAACAAAACATCATCAAACCAACAAATCACAAAAAAATTTGGGGGCTATATTTGGTGGGGATTTTCGGATTTAGGACAAAATCAACAAAATCAAGCTAGAAATCATGGGGTAGGGGCTCCAAAAACGTGATCAAAGTGGCTCATGATACCATAATGATGTAGGGTGGAACCCTATAGCGTCGATCTTTCACGTTTGGAGTGGATCCTACGGGGAGAAACGAAGAACGAGCGGAAGAACACGAGGAAATCACGGGGAGGAACAAGGGAAAACACTCAACCAACAAGGAATCGGTCACACAAGTGCTAGATCGAAGAACACAAAGAGATACACGAGATCCAAAGTCAACAAAGGTAAGGATACAAAGGTAACCGATCTTCTCCGTGAGGAGGGCTTGAATCCGCAAGGGGATCTTCCCACAATGGGGGCCTTGAATCCGATAGGATCTACTCCGAAGAGGCCGCGGTCTCTCACGAGGAGGAGATCCGATGGATGAGCGAAGCTCTATCTCTAACTTGAGCTAAATCAACGCTAATCCTAACTAGAGGAAGGGGATGGAGTATATATAGGCTAGTCCACGAATGGGTAAGTGAGGAGGGGATACATGGGCCTTCGGCCCGACTCTGCGCGCAGGCAGGCGCCGGATGTCCGGGCTGGGGGCCGGATGTCCGGGCGTTCGCGGGAGGCCGGATGTCCGGGGCATGGGCCGGATGTCCGGGCTGGTGAGGTTGGCCTTGGTGCTCTCTAGATAGGGGCGCCGGATTTCCGGGCTTATGGCCGGATGTCTGGGCTGTCGGGAAGCGCCGGATGTTCGGGCTTGCGGGCCGGATGTCCGGGGCCTGTAGGTACTTGGCGGCTGGGCGGCTGGTGCGGGTGATGCTCCAGGGGCCGGATGTCCGGGGTCCTGGCCGGATGTCCG
>NW_021307920.1:0-1371 GCF_002162155.2 Triticum dicoccoides
CCTGCCCCTCTCCCTCCTCCTCTTCTCCCATGGTGCTTGGCGAAGCCCTGCGGGATTGCCACGCTCCTCCACCACCACCACGCCGTTGTGCTGCTGTTGGATGGAGTCTTCCTCAACCTCTCCCTCTCTCCTTGCTGGATCAAGGCGTGGGAGACGTCACCGGGCTGTACGTGTGTTGAACGCGGAGGTGCCGTCCGTTCGGCACTTGATCATCGGTGATCTGAATCACGACGAGTACGACTCCATCAACCCCGTTCACTTGAACGCTTCCGCTTAGCGATCTACAAGGGTATGTAGATGCACTCCCCTTTCTACTCGTTGCTGGTCTCTCCATAGATAGATCTTGGTGTTACGTAGGAAAATTTTGAATTTCTGCTACGTTCCCCAACAGTGGCATCATGAGCTAGGTCTATTGCGTAGATTCTTTGCACGAGTAGAACACAAAGTAGTTGTGGGCGTTGATGTTGTTCAATATTCTTACCGTTACTAGTCCAATCTTGTTTCGACGGTATTGTGGGATGAAGCGGCCCGGACCGACCTTACACGTACTCTTATGTGAGACAGGTTCCACCGATTGACATGCACTTGGTGCATAAGGTGGCTAGCGGGTGCCAGTCTCTCCCACTTTAGTCGGAACGGATTCGATGAAAAGGGTCCTTATGAAGGGTAAATAGCAATTGGCATATCACGTTGTGGTTTTGCGTAGGTAAGAAACGTTCTTGCTAGAAACCCATAGCAGCCACGTAAAACATGCAAACAACAATTAGAGGACGTCTAACTTGTTTTTGCAGGGTATGCTATGTGATGTGATATGGCCAAAAGGATGTGATGAATGATATATGTGATGTATGAGATTGATCATGTTCTTGTAATAGGATTCACGACTTGCATGCCGATGAGTATGACAACCGGCAAGAGCCATAGGAGTTGTCTTAATTTATTGTATGACCTGCGTGTCATTGAAGAACGCCATGTAAACTACTTTACTTTATTGCTAAATGCGTTAGTCATAGAAGTAGAAGTAGTCGTTGGCGTGACAACTTCATGAAGACACGATGATGGAGATCATGATGATGGAGATCATGGTGTCATGCCGGTGACAAGATGATCATGGAGCCCCGAAGATGAAGATCAAAGGAGCTATATGATATTGGCCATATCATGTCACTACTCTATTTGATTGCATGTGATGTTTATCATGTTTATGCATCTTGTTTGCTTAGAACGACGGTAGTAAATAAGATGATCCCTTACAAAAATTTCAAGAAGTGTTCTCCCCTAACTGTGCACCGTTGCTACAGTTCGTCGCTTCTAAGCACCACGTGATGATCGGGTGTGATGGATTCTTACGTTCACATACAACGGGTGTAA
>NW_021307921.1:0-1610 GCF_002162155.2 Triticum dicoccoides
GATAGACAACAATATAGAAGCTGAATCCAACGGAATGAAAATTGCAACATATAGTCTTCACATCCGAACAAAATGAACGAATGCATTCCTCTTCAAATGGTCACATATCCATAAATTGAGAAGCCACGAAGAATTAAGGTAGAGAAATAAATCAACAAGGTACGGATCAAGAACGAATAATCGGTAAGAAATCCCAATCTCAAACCAATATCCGTGGAAGAAGAACTAGAGCTACTAGAATTCCCACCTATGAAACTCCCGAACCTTTCCGGTTATGCAATCAGGTGTTGGGGATACAGGGGAAGCACAATATCTCACCCAAACTAGCAAATCCTACATCTAGCTGTATCCATCCTTCAACACATAACCAGGAAAACTTCGGAAACCATCTACCTCAACCTTCGAAAAGCATCCGTTATACAAGTTATGGCGATACTCCCGAACTCCCGCCCCAGTACTGGGTGGCGTCGAGGTTATCTCACCAACGAACTGTATAAAAGAGATTTTCGATGTCGGTGAACATATCTCAAGTATACCAGAATTGCAACGATAAAATTGTGACGACAACACCTCGGAGCTCAACTCCCCGGGACACTGCCACAACCCCTAAAGACAGGAGGCACCAAGAACAATGTTCTCGTCACAAAACCATCGGAACAAAACCAAGATACTCGCGTGATCCTAAAAAAAAATTTTAGTGAAATTTGAGAAGAGAAGAGTCAAAACTCTACGTCAGGATGCCTTACCAGAGCGATGAGGAGACTGGGAAGTAAAAGAATTCCTAAGCTCTCCGATATATAATTCCTAAGGACTCAAAACATTTTTCTAGACACAACTCGGCTGCTAAAAATGATCAAGCAATGGGGGCTCCTAAGGTCGGGGATGGCTCTGATACCAACTTGTAACGCCCTCGATGCGGCTATAGCTCCCACGTGTCGAGGCACGACTTAGAGGCATAACCGCATTGAAAGCAATGTCGCAAGTCAGGCAATCATTACAACATCCCATGTAATATATAATAAAAGGGGGAGATAACATAGTTGGCTTACACTCGCCACGTCACATCAGAGTACATAAATAACATCCATCAAACAAACACTCATGGCCCGACTACGGCGCCAAAATAGAAAAGAACCCAACTTGCGACAAGGTCCTGAATCGATAACCCCAACTAGGCACCACTACTGATCATCCGGAAAAGACACGTAGTATCGCTGAGAGTCCTCGTCGTACTCCCACTTGAGCTCGTACTCGTCACCTAGAGCGAAATCACCTGGACCTGCATCTGGAGTTGTAGTATCTGTGAGCCACAGGGACTCAGCAATCTCACACCCACGCGATCAAGACTATTTAAGCTTATAGGACAGGTACGGCAATATAAGTGGAGCTGCAGCAAGCGACTAGCATATGTGGTGGCTAACTTATACGCAAAAGAGAGCGAGAAGAGAAGGCGAAGCACGAGCGAGAAGCTAAAGGAACAACCTGCGCAAGCATAACTCCAACACCGTGTCCACTTCCCGGACTCCGCCGAGAAGGGGCCATCACGGTAACACACACGGTTGATTCATTTTAATTAAGTTAAGTTCAAGTTATCTACAACCGGACATTAA
>NW_021307922.1:0-925 GCF_002162155.2 Triticum dicoccoides
CCCACACATACCAAGCATTTCAATAACATACACACAATATGCTCGATATGTGCAAATACAACATGGCATCACAACATGACTCTACGACTCAAGTAATTTATTCATTAGGCTCCGAGGAGCGAGATATTACAAACATGGGTCTCATGACCCAACACTCAGAGCATACAAGTCAAAGCACAAGCGGAAGCTATCATGTCTGGGTACAGACATCTATAAATGGAAAAGGCTGAGAAGCCTGACTATCTACCAGATCCTGCCGAGGGCACAAGATCGTAGCTGAGGTAACAAGCTAAACGTCGAAGTCCACGCGGAACTACTAGTGAGACCGAAGTCTCTCTGCAAAACATAAAATAGGCAAACGTGAGTACAAATGTACCCAGCAAGACTTACATCAGATCTATCTACCCATGCATCATTATCAACAAAGGGGGTGGTGGAGTTTGACTGCAGCAAGCCAGCTTAGACTCGGTGGCTATCCTAAACTACGACTGCAAGTAACTCTTTTGAGGTGGTGCACACGAGTCCACATATTCACCAACCAATACACCACTATGGATCCGCTCCCGTCTCCCTACGAGAACGCCATCCATAGCACTCACGCTTATCTTGCGTATTTTAGAGTATCCACTTTCACTTGTCTATGAACTGATATAAGCAACCCAGAAGTCCTTTTCCGCGGACACGGCTATTCGAATAGATGATGATAACCCTGCAGGGGTGTACTTCTTCACACACGCTCTCACCACTTACCGCCGTTTACACGACATGTACTCGGCAACCTTCAAGCGGAAGCCCAACGTGGGTGTCGGCCACGACCTACCTAATCACCTAAGTCTCTAGTCCAGGTTTATCGCCTATTCGGGTTCCATCCATGAGGAGATCCGGCCGGAGTTTCGCTCACAGCCCCAAACGATGTGAACAGGGT
>NW_021307923.1:0-1046 GCF_002162155.2 Triticum dicoccoides
AGATTTGCTGAAATCTAGCTCATCAATATCAGATTTGGTGGCAAATAAACATGCACTTTTCATTTTAATTTCAGAAGCAACACTAGATGGTTTATTATTAGGCTTCATTTGTTGCTCAAATTCTTTTGCCACAATCTGATTTTCACTCTTATTCTTCTCCTGTTGTGCTTTATTAGCTCTATTAATATCATCTTTCAAAATGGAATCAGGAGTCATAGGAAGCAAAGTAATATTTTTATCCTTATGAACAAGAGTATAGTGATTGTTTCTACCATGGTGTACATAATTTTTATCAAATTGCCATGGTCTACCAAGTAATAAGGAACATGCTTGCATAGGTACCACATCACAATCAACATAATCAGCATATGTAGAGATACTAAAATGCACACGAACAGTACGTGTTACCTTAACCTTGCCGCTGTTGTTGAACCATTGGATGTAGTAGGGATGTGGATGTGGTCTTGTGGTGAGAGAAAGCTTCTCCACCATCTCCATGCTAGCCAAGTTGTTGCAGCTCCCTCCGTCTATGATGACGCGCACAGAATGTTCCTTCACAACTCCCTTGGTATGGAACAAATTGTGCCTCTGATTTTGCTCAGCTTGTGTGACCCGCACACTCAAAACACGTTGAGCAACTAAACATTCATACCTGTCAGCGTCTTCAGGAGCCATGTATTGCGTCTCATGATCAGAATCATCTCCACCATGTTCCTCACGTGTAATAAGAGCCAAAGTCTCCTCATCATAGTCACTAGCGGACTCATATCCACCATCCGCGGTAGCAATCATCACACGCGGAGATTTGCATTCTCTCGCATAATGACCTCCTCCCTTACAACGACGACAAATAATATCACTTGTGTGCCCTGTTGATGCCATGGAAGAAGAAGAACGCTGTGCAGGCCCCGCAGGTGCGCTCTTGGCAGATAATGGTGGTTGTGCCTGTTTTCTTGTATCACGGCTGGAGGTGGCACCGGATGGAGGTGCTGGTGCAGTTGAAGTAGAAGATGCACGTGGTGTCCATGATGAAGGTCGGCCTGCAG
>NW_021307924.1:0-1274 GCF_002162155.2 Triticum dicoccoides
CTATAGAACTTATTGGAGACTTCATATCTCTCAATTCGGGCATTTGCTTGAAATATTAACTTCAACTCCTGGAACATCTCATATGCTCCATGACGTTCAAAACATCGTTGAAGTCCCGATTCTAAGCCGTAAAGCATGGCACACTGAACTATCGAGTAGTCATCAGCTTTGCTCTGCCAGACGTTCATAACATCTGGTGTTGCTCCAGCAGCAGGCCTGGCACCCAGCGGTGCTTCCAGGACGTAATTCTTCTGTGCAGCAATGAGGATAATCCTCAAGTTACGGACCCAGTCCGTGTAATTGCTACCATCATCTTTCAACTTTGCTTTATCAAGGAACGCATTAAAATTCAACGGAACAACAGCACGAGCCATCTATCTACAATCAACATAAACAAGCAAGATACTTTCAGGGACTAAGTTCATGATAAATTTTAAGTTCAATTAATCATATTACTAAAGAACTCCCACTTAGATAGACATCCCTCTAATCCTCTAAGTGATCACGTGATCCAAATCAACTAAACCATGTCCGATCATCACGTGAGATGGAGTAGTTTCATCGGTGAACATCATTATGTTGATCATATCTACTATATGATTCACGCTCGACCTTTCGGTCTCCGTGTTTCGAGGCCATATCTGTATATGCTAGGCTCGTCAAGTTTAACCTGAGTATTCTGCGTGCGCAACTGTTTTGCACCCGTTGTATTTGAACATAGAGCCTATCACACCCGATCATCACGTGGTGTCTCAGCACGAAGAACTTTCGCAACGGTGCATACTCAGGGAGAACATTTCTTGATAATTTAGTTAGAGATCATCTTATAATGCTACCGTCAATCAAAGCAAGATAAGATGCATAAAAAGATAAACATCACATGCAATCAATATAAGTGATATGATATGGCCATCATCATCTTGTGCTTGTGATCTCCATCTCCGAAGCACCGTCATGATCACCATCGTCACCGGCGTGACACCTTGATCTCCATCGTAGCATCGTTGTCGTCTCGCCAATCTTATGCTTCCACGACTATCACTACCGTTTAGTAATAAAGTAAAGCATTACATCGCGATTGCATTGCATACAATAAAGCGACAACCATATGGCTCCTGCCAGTTGCCGATAACTTGGTTACAAAACATGATCATCTCATACAATAAAATTCAGCATCATGCCTTGACCATATCACATCACAACATGCCCTGCAAAAACAAGTTAGACGTCCTCTACTTTGTTGTTGCATGTTTTACGTGGCTGCTACGGGCTTA
>NW_021307925.1:0-876 GCF_002162155.2 Triticum dicoccoides
TCCGAACCAATCTGAGCCTTGCATAATCTTTTTAGGGTTTTGCTTTGTTGAATTTGCGGTTGCATCGTCGTGTCTAGTTGCTGGTCTTAGAGTCTAGTCTTTTAGAGTTTCGAGTTCTGGTCATAAGTTGTCACGCCGCCGCCGCACCATCATCATCGCCCCTGCCATCTACCACCACCGCACCGAATCCGTATCCATATACCACCACCAATCCGTGTCCATATACCACCACCGATCCATATCCATATACTACCACCGCTACCACCACCGCTGCCATATACCACCACCATATATCCACCACCAATCCGAGTTCTTTGCTTATTAGGTTTGTTTTCGGGATCCATCTAGATTCCGATTTGTGTTTCCTTGCCGGAGTAGGTTTCGGAAAAAAAAAAAAGAGTCGGGTAGCCACGCTCCGTTTAGGCCCAAAATTTTTCGAAAACGCATTTTTCGGAAAAATTTCTGGCTACCCTATTTTTAGGTGTTTCTGAGTGTTTTGAGACAGGTGCCATTATAGGAAGTTTTTTTTGACCCGTTTCCAGTTTTTGGGTCCGGGCAGTCGAAAAAAAAAAATTTGGTCGAAAAAATTTCGTGCCCATCCTGTCAGTTTGAGCTAGGAAGAGTTTTGAGACACTCGCCATTATAGTGATTTTTCGCAAAAAAAAAAGCAGCGCAAAAAAAAAGAGCGCAAAAAAAAAAGAGCGAAAAAAAATTCAGAGTGTGCTTTTCCCTTGTTTACGTGCTGCGCCGTGATTTTGTTAGTGTTCTAGGCTCGCGTCTCTAGCACAGTCTAGCCTAGGACCAGCACAGTACCGTCGTTGAGCGTTTATTCAACTTTGCATCTCTGAATTGATTATTGCTGACCCTTTTTGCTAC
>NW_021307926.1:0-3512 GCF_002162155.2 Triticum dicoccoides
CGACTTTGTCGCCGAATGGACGGAAGCCGGACTCCCTAAAGAGTACGGCGCATACTCCAATTGGATCATGCAATTCGACGGCTCCAAAATGATGGCTAGTCTAGGGGTCGGCGTCGTCCTGACGTCCCCAACTGGAGATACCGTCCAATACGTACTACAGATACTGTATACAGACTCCAACAACACAGCCGAATATGAAGCCCTGTTGCATGGTCTTCGGATGGCAGTCAACATGGGCATTCAACTCCTGGAGGTGCGTGGGGATTCGAACCTGCAATATCCCAAATAAATGGAGACTTTGATGGCAAGGATCCAAAGATGGTAGCCTATCGAAACGCCGTCCTAAAGATGTCATCTCGGATCGAGGGGCTCGAATTTCACCATGTGGCTCGGAAAAACAATCAGGCGGCGGATATCCTCACCCGCATCGGTGCAAAACGCGATGCGGTCCCCCCAACATCTTTTTGGAGAGGTTGTTTAAGCCATCCGTGGTATGGGAAAGGGACACCGGTAACAATAGTCCGGACGCAGCCAAAACGCCCGATACCGAACACTCTGACATAATCGGAGGTTCTGCCACCGAAATAACACCTTCAGCCCACGTAATAGTGGTCATCATCGCCCCGTGGGCAGTGAAGGAAATATGCCCTAGAGGCAATAAAAAAGTTATTATTTGTTTCCTTATATCATGATAAATGTTTATTATTCATGCTAGAATTGTATTAACCGGAAACGTAATACTTGTCTGAATACATAGACAAACAAAGTGTCACTAGTATGCCTCTACTTGACTAGCTCGTTAATCGAAGATGGTTATGTTTCCTAACCATAGACATGAGTTGTAATTTGATTAACGGGATCACATCATTAGGAGAATTATGTGATTGACATGACCCATTCCATTAGCTTAGCACCCGATCGTTTAGTATGTTGCTATTGCTTTCTTCATGACTTATACATGTTCCTATGACTATGAGATTATGCAACTCCCATTTACCGGAGGAACACTTTGTGTGCTACCAAACGTCACAACATAACTGGGTGATTATAAAGGTGCTCTACAGGTGTATCCAAAGGTACATGTTGGGTTGGCGTATTTCGAGATTAGGATTTGTCGCTCCGATTGTCGGAGAGGTATCTCTGGGCCCTCTTGGTAATGCACATCACTTAAGCCTTGCAAGCAATGCAACTAATAAGTTAGTTGCAATATGATGTATTACGGAATGAGTAAAGAGACTTGCCGGTAACGAGATTGAACTTGGAATTGAGATACCGACGATCGAATCTCGGGCAAGTAACATACCGATGACAAAGGGAACAACGTATGTTGTTATGTGGTCTGACCGATAAAGATCTTCGTAGAATATGTACGAGCCAATATGAGCATCCAGGTTCCGCTATTGGTTATTGACCGAAGACGTGTCTCGGTCATGTCTACATTGTTCTCGAACACGTAGGGTCCACACACTTAACGTTACGATGACAGTTTCATTATGAGTTTATGTATTTTGATGTACCGAAGGTTGTTCGAAGTCCCGGATGTGATCACAGACTTGACGAGGAGTCTCGAAATGGTCGAGACTTAAAGATCGATATATTGGACGACTATATTTGGACACCGGAAAGGTTCCGGGTGAGATTGGGACAATATCGGATCACCGGGAGTTTATCGGAACCCCCCGAGAGGTATATGGGCCTTATTGGGCCTTAGTGGAAAGGAGGGGAAGGAGCAAGGGAGGGGGCGTTCCCCCCCCCAAGCCCAATCCGAATTGGGAGGGGGGCTGGCCCCCCTGTCCTTCCTTCCTCCTTCATCTTCCTTCCCTCTCCTACTCCTAATAGGAAAAATGGGAGTCCTACTCCCGGTGGGAGTTGGACTCCCCCCTAGGGCGTGCCATCCTCCTTGGCTGCCCCCTCCTCCACTCCTTTATATACGGGGGCAGGGGCACCCCAGAGACACAACAATTGATCATTGATCTCTTAGTCGTGTGCGGTGCCCCCCTCCACCATAATCCTCGATAATATTGTAGCGGTGCTTAGGCGAAGCCCTGCGACGGTAGAACATCAAGATCGTCACCACGCCGTCGTGCTGACGGAACTCATCCCCGGCACTTTGCTGGATCAGAGTCCAGGGATCGTCATCGAGCTGAATGTGTGTAAAAACTCGGAGGTGCTGTAGTTTCGGTGCTTGATCGGTCGGGCCGTGAAGACGTACAACTACATCAACCGCGTTGTTATAATGCTTCCGCTTCCGGTCTATGAGGGTACGTAGACAACACTCTCCCCTCTCGTTGCTGTGCATCACCATGATCTTGCGTGTGCGTAGGAATTTTTTTGAAATTACTACGTTCCCCAACAGTGGCATCCGAGCCTAGGTTTTATGTGTTGATGTTATATGAACGAGTAGAACACAAGTGAGTTGTGGGCGATATAAGTCATACTGCTTACCAGCATGTCATACTTTGGTTCGGCGGTATTGTTGGATGAAGCAGCCCGGACCGACATTACGCGTACGCTTACGCGAGACTGGTTCTACCGACGTGCTTTGCACACAGGTGGCTGGCGGGTGTCAGTTTCTCCAACTTTAGTTGAACCGAGTGTAGCTACGCCCGGTCCTTGGGAAGGTTAAAACAACACCAACTTGACAAACTATTGTTGTGGTTTTTGATGCGTAGGTAAGATTGGTTCTTGCTAAGCCCGTAGCAGCCACATAAAACTTGCAACAAACAAAGTAGAGGACGTCTAACTTGTTTTTGCAGGGCATGTTGTGATGTGATATGCTCAAGGCATGATGCTAAATTTTATTGTATGAGATGATCATGTTTTGTAACCAAGTTATCGGCAACTGGCAGGAGCCATATGGTTGTCGCTTTATTGTATGCAATGCAATCACCTTGTAATGCTTACTTTATCACTAAGTGGTAGCGATAGTCGTAGACGCATAAGATTGGCGAGACGACAACGATGCTACGATGGAGATCAAGGTGTCGCGCCGGTGATGATGGTGATCATGACGATGCTTCGGAGATGGAGATCACAAGCACAAGATGATGATGACCATATCATATCACTTATATTGATTGCATGTGATGTTTATCTTTTATGTATCCTATCTTGCTTTGATTGACGGTAGCATTATAAGATGATCTCTCACTAAATTTCAAGATAAAAGTGTTCTCCCTGAGTATGCACCGTTGCCAAAGTTCATCGTGCCCAGACACCATGTGATGATCGGGTGTGATAAGATCTACGTCCATCTACAACGGGTGCAAGCCAGTTTTGCACATGCAGAATACTCAGGTTAAACTTGACGAGCCTAGCATATGCAGATATGGCCTCGGAACACTGAGATCGAAAGGTCGAGCGTGAATCATATAGTAGATATGATCAACATAGTGATGTTCACCATTGAAAACTACTCCATTTCACGTGATGATCGGTTATGGTTTAGTTGATTTGGATCACGTGATCACTTAGAAGATTAGAGGGATGTCTTTCTAAGTGGGAGTTCTTAA
>NW_021307927.1:0-1622 GCF_002162155.2 Triticum dicoccoides
ACGCCTATCATCTCGGTCGAGTCTGTCGCCATATTGATCTCGCCGATTCTCACGCCCTTCGCGCCGCGGAGGCGATCTGGGGCTGTGAGCCGACTGAACCGTATTCACAGTGACGGATCGACTGTGAATTCTGTTGCGCGACTGAGACACGGCTGAATTCTGATCTCCTGCTGCTCGGAGCAGATCCCTGATCTGCAGCAAACCTCTGCCAGCCTCTGACTGCGAAGGCTGAATGGACTCTGCTATACGGGTCGCAGCTGCTAAATTCTGAATTGGGGTTCGATATACCTGAGTCGGCGGGAAGAGTTGACGTCGACTGGTGTCGGGAACTCGTTGCCGCGCGCGCTCGTCGAGTGCTCGCTGAAGGTTCTCCAGTCGAGTGCGCTCGGCCAAATTGGCGAGACGCGCCTCCTCTAAGGCACGAGCCTCGGGGGTTTCTCCTGCGATGGGAATATGCAGGGGATCCTTGTTCCTGCGGCGAAGCTCTTCTCTTTGCAGAGAGTCGAGTGGCTCGGGCTGGTACTCTTCGTAGCCTCGTGCAGGGTCGCCGCCGTCGCCTGCTCCACCACCACGGGCGAAGCCAGGAGGACTGTGGGGCCCGTCGACCATCAAGATTTCCGCCGCTGGATCACTGCTTCCGCACTCGGATGCAGTCTCTCCGGAGCCAGTCGACTGATCGAACAAGCCGTAGAGAGATTCGTTGGGCTCGATTGCCGCAACTTGTGTAGTGGCCGACTGGCGAGCCACCGCGTGACTCACCCATCGTTGAAGCCTCGACCGGCCTGAGCGCTTGCGCTGGCGGGAGACCGGGAGGGTGGAAGATGGAGGAGCCGACCGATACTGGGTCGATGGTTGCCGCAGCAGAACGCCGCGGACACATGCGCGAAAATGCGTCGCACCGCGGACGGGGAGCGCATCTACGTCGAGTGGAGCCTCCTGGAGCCATGCGGAGTCGTCGGCGATGAAGGCGAGAGCGCCGAGACGGATCTCTTGACCCTCGACCAAAATTCCAGCAGACACCATGATGAAAGTACTCGGAAGAATCGCAACTTCTCCACAAAATCGCTAAAACACTAGCCCCACGGTGGGTGCCAACTGTCGTGGTTCTAAGCCTGGCAGTAGAGTGGGGGGTAGGTATGGAGAGGCAAGGTCCTAGCTATGGAGAGGTTGTAAGCACAAGGGATGTACGAGTTCAGGCCCTTCTCGGAAGAAGTAACAGCCCTACGTCTCGGAGCCCGGAGGCGGTCGAGTGGATTATCAATGTATGGATTACAAGGTGCCGAACCCTTCTGCCTGTGGAGGGGGGTGGCTTATATAGAGTGCGCCAGGACCCCAGCCAGCCCACGTAGGAGAGGGTTTAAGGTGAGTTAAGTCTGGGGCGTTACTGGTAACGCCCCACATAAAGTGTCTTTACTATCATAAAGTCTACTTAATTACAGGCCGTTGCGGTGCAGAGTGCCTCTTGACCTCCTGGTGGTCGAGTGAGTCTTCGTGGTCGAGTCCTTCAGGCCAGTCGAGTGAATCCTCGTTGGTCGACTGGAAGGCGACCTCTTCTAGGGATGTCCTAGGGTAAGTTACTTGGAACAGGTCCATGACCCTACCCTAGGTACATAACCCCATCA
>NW_021307928.1:0-1456 GCF_002162155.2 Triticum dicoccoides
GTGATTTCCACGATTAACGAACCCTGGGGTGCGTTTACGTGTCGCTCATCAGCACTCACCGTTTTGGCCGATTCTGGCCCGTTTCATGGACTATTACTCACTGTTTTGGGGTCCCGGAGTGATTTCCACGATTAACAAACCCCGGGCTTTGTTTACATGTCGGTCATCCACACTAACACTTTTGCCCGATTCTGGTGCGTTTCGTGGAATTTTACTCACTGTTTTGAGGTCCTGGAGTAATTTCCATGACTAACGAGCCCTATGGTGCGTTTACGTGTCGGTCATCAACACTCAAGTTTTGGCGGATCCTGGCCCGTTTCGTAGTATTACTCAATGTTTTGGGATCTCGGAGTGATTTCCATGATTGACGAACACTGGGGTGCGTTTACATGTTGGACATCAACACTCGCGGTTTTTGTCATTTCTGACCCGTTTAATGGACTATTGCTCAACGTTTTGTGGTCCCAAACGATATCCATGGTTGTCAAACCACAATATGTGCTTACATGTTGGTCGTCAAGACTCGCAGTTTGGGCCGATTCGTAGTATTACTCAATGTTTTGGGATCTCGGAGTGATTTCCATGATTGACGAACACTGGGGTGCGTTTACATGTTGGACATCAACACTCGCGGTTTTTGTCATTTCTGACCCGTTTAATGGACTATTGCTCAACGTTTTGTGGTCCCAAACGATATCCATGGTTGTCAAACCACAATATGTGCTTACATGTTGGTCGTCAAGACTCACCGTCTTGGACTATTACTCACTGTTTTGGGGTCCCAGAGTGATTTCCACGATTAATGAACCCCGGGGTGCATTTACGTATCGCTCATTAACACTCACAGTTTTGACCGATTCTGGCCCGTTTCATGGACTATTACTCAATGTTTTGGGGTCCCGGAGAGATTTCCATGATTAACGATCCCCGGGGTGCGTTTACGTGTCGGTCATCAACACTCGCGGTTTTTGTCGATTCTGACACGTTTCATGGACTATTACTCACCGTTTTGTGGTCCCAAAGCGATTTCAATTGTTGTCGAACCCCAAGATGTGCTTACGTGTTGGTCATCAACACTCACAGTTTTGGCCGGTTCTGGCCCGTTTCGTGGAATATTACTCACTTTTTTGGGGTCCCAGAGTGATTTCCATGATTAACGGACCCCGGGATGCGTTTACGTGTTGCTCATTTACACTCACAGTTTTGGCTTATTCTGGCCCGTTTCGTGGACTATTACTCAATGTTCTGGGGTCCCGGAGTGATTTCCACGATTAACGAACCCCGGGGTGCGTTTACGTGTCGGTCATGAACACTCACATTTTTGGCCGATTCTGGCCTGTTTCGTCGACTATTACTCAATGTTTTGGTGTCCCGGAGTGATTTCCACGACTAACGAACCCCGGGGTGAGTTTACGTGTCGGTCATCAACACTCGCGGTATTTGTCGATTCTGACCC
>NW_021307929.1:0-1298 GCF_002162155.2 Triticum dicoccoides
ATGTACTTCAGACTTTGGTGATCAGTGAATATTTCGCAACGGTTACCGAGGAGGTAATGTCGCCAGGTCTTGAGTGCATAGACTACGGCTGCAAGCTCTAGATCATGAGTAGGATAATTCTCCTCATGTGGGTGCAATTGCCGTGAAGCGTAGGCAATTACGTGTCGATCTTGCATGAGAATGCAACCTAGTCCTTGTCGCGAGGCGTCGCAGTAGATAACAAAGTCCTTGGAGAAGTCTGGCGGTACCAGTACGGGAGCAGAAGTCAGGCGTCTTTTCAGTTCCTGAAAGCTGTGCTCACATTGTGGAGTCCATTCGAACTTCTTATCTTTCTTGAGGAGTTCGGTTAGAGGTTTAGCAACCTTGGAGAAGTTCTCGACAAAGCGACGACAATAGCTCGCTAAGCCCAGAAAACTCCGAACTTGCTTGACTGATTCGGGTGGAGTCCAATTAAGGATGGCTTGAACTCGCTCAGGGTTAACAGCAATACCTTTACCAGATATTACATGACCCAGATAGGTCACTTCTAACAACCAAAATTCACATTTAGAAAATTTGGCATAAAGGCGATGCTCTCGAAGTTTCTTCAACACTAGCCTTAGATGTTCGGCATGTTCTTCCTCGTTCTTGGAGTAGATGAGTATATCATCGAGGTAAACCACGACGAATTTATCCAAATACTCCATGAAGATTGAGTTCATTAACCGAGAAAAGGTGGCTGGAGCGTTGGTTAAACCGAAGGACATGACGGTGTACTCCTATTGGCCATAACGAGTAACAAAGGCCGTTTTAGGAATGTCCCCGTTTCTGATTTTGATTTGATGGTAGCCCAACCTCAAATCCATCTTGGAAAAGACTGAGGATCCAGCGAGCTGATCATACAGGTCGTTGATCCTGGGAAGCGGATATTTGTTCTTGATTGTGACCAAATTGACAGGTCGGTAATCTACAACCATCCGGTCCGTACCATCCTTCTTCTTGACGAATAGGACGGGGCAAGCCCACGGAGATGAGCTAGGTCGGATGAAACCCTTTTTCAAGGACTCATCGAGTTGTTTCTTAAGCTCGGCTAGTTCTAGTGGTGCCATCTTATAAGGTCTTCTAGCAATCGGAACGGTTCCTGGAATGAGGTCTATTACGAACTCAACATCCCTGTCAGGTGGAACACCTGGCAATTCCTCTGGGAAGACATCCGGGAAGTCACGGACTACCGGAACGTCCTCAAGGTCTGGCAAAGGGCTGGCGTTAAGAGAATATAATTGTCGCTTGGCTATTCGGGTCAAGACATTGACTATCTT
>NW_021307930.1:0-618 GCF_002162155.2 Triticum dicoccoides
CGGGGCGGCGGGGCAGCGTCGAGGCGGCGGGGCAGCGGCGTCGGGAGAGGAGAGGGGAAGGGGATCTAGGGCGAGGGAGAGGGCGAGGGAGGGAGAGGGCGAGGGCGAGGGCGAGCAGTGGGTCAGGGCAGTCGCGGCGGCGGTGGTGGATCGAGAGGGAGAGGGAACTGGTGAGGGGGAGAGGGAAGGGGGGATCGGGCGAAGGGGGAGAGGGAAGGGGGGATCGGGCACAATACTAATGGCGCACCTCACCGTGGTGCGCCATTAGTATATCCATACTAATGGCGCACCTCACCGTGGTGCACCATTAGTATTTTTTTTATTTCAACTCGAGCCAACAGGTTATGTACCACCAGAACTGATCCACATCAAGTCCCCTCTACTAGCTCGACTGGTCAGCAGCTAGTTCTCACACTAGGAGGTCCTGGGTTCGACTCCCAGGCTCCACAAATTTTTTTTAGCATTTAAAAAGCTGTTTGATACTTATTTGTGTTTAAATATGTTCAAACTTGTTTAAATAATAACAGTAATATTTTTTTATAAGACAGTAGCATTTTAAAAGCTGTTTGATACTTATTTTTTTATAAGACGGTGCGCGGGGTGCGGGGGGTCGGCGGC
>NW_021307931.1:0-1287 GCF_002162155.2 Triticum dicoccoides
GCTAGGTATTTAAACCTTAGGACACACAGTCTCGGACACCCAGTCCTAAACACGCAGCTCAGGACACCCAGTCCTCACCGTATTCCCCTTGAGCTAAGGTCACACAGACCTCGCCCAATCACTCTGGTAAGTCTTCAAGGTAGACTTCCAAACCTTCACAGACTTCGTTCACCGGCAATCCACAATGTCTCTTGGATGCTCAGAACGCGACGCCTAACCGGCTGGAGGATGCATAGTCCTCAAGTGTAATAAGTCTTCAGATCACACAGACAAGAAGACTCAAGTGATGCCCAATTCTCTTTGGCTCTGGCTGGTTAGGGCTTTATCCTCGCAAGGAATTCTCTCTCAAAGGCTTCGAGGTGGGTTGCTCTCAAACGACAAAAGCCGTACTCTTAATCTGAGCAGCCAACCATTTATGGTTGTGGGGGGTGGGCTATTTATAGCCACTTGGCAACCCGACCTGATTTGTCCGAAATGACCCTGAGTCACTAAGGAACTGATACATGTTCCAACGGTCAGATTTCAAACTCACACGGCAACTTTACTTGGGCTACAAGCAAAGCTGACTTGTCCGACTCTGGACAAGATTCGCTCTCATAGTCTTCACTCAAAGACATAGGTTTTTGGTTAGGCATCACTTCAGTCATTCTGACTGGTTCTCTTGGACCTCACTTAACAGTACGGTGGTTCCTATGACTCAACACAAAATAAAAAGAACTACGAAAGATCTAAGTCTTCGAGCTCCATAGGCTTCGTGTGGTGTCTTCTCTTGTCATAGTCTTCAATGTGAATATCTTCATATACCACCTTTGACTTCAATGTCTTCATACATTTTGGGTCATCTCTGGTAGGAAAACCGAATCAATGAGGGACTTCTACCTGTGTTATCCTGCAATTCTCATAAACACATTAGTCCCTCAACTAGGTTTGTCGTCAATACTCCAAAACCAACTAGGGGTGGCACTAGATGCACTTACAGGAACGCGCTACAATCATCTGCAGCGGGAAGCAGCGAAGATGGTGTTCTCTTAGCCGGCGCACCGCTTCAATGCTAGCGTCAGTAAGCGGTCGTGTCTGCTCTGGCCGGGCATGAATGCGGCCACTGACACTCAAGAGCGGTGCTGACCGTTTCGGACATGAAGCGCGCGTGGAAGGGAGGAGGGGTTTTTGGTGGGCCGGGCGGTTAAAAGCGGGCTTAGGAGCGGTCTGGACTCCCCCCAAAACCCCTATGCTTGTCTCTAGTTTGCGGTAGAAATCGCTTCCGGACCGTCGTATGAACCGATACGT
>NW_021307932.1:0-3058 GCF_002162155.2 Triticum dicoccoides
ATTTCTGAATCGAGCTGCCATGATCACTGCAGCAACTGGAAGCGACAGCTCACGGGGTGAATCAGGCCGTGGCGCCTGGCGGCTGTGCACGGTGCAGCAGGTCGAGGACCTCAAGTCCCTCCTCAGCGTCTTCCCACTGTGGTCGTCCGGCATAATGGTGAGTGTGTCGATCGGAGTGATGCTTGGCATGATCATCCTGCAGGCCCTCGCCATGGACCGCTCACTCGGACCACACTTCAACATCCCGGCGGGGGCCATCTCTGTCTGCTCCCTCGTCGGGTTCATTGTGGCCACCCCGGTCCTGGACCGTGCCGTCTTCCCTCTCTGGCATAGGATCACCGGCACCCCAGCGTCCCCGCTGCAGCGCGTGGGCCTCGGCCATGTGGTGAACGTTTCAGGCATGGTCGCCGCCGCGCTGGTGGAGCGCCGGAGGCTTGGCAGCATGCGCGCACACCCCGGTGCGCCCATGTCCGTGTTGTGGCTCCTGCTCCCGCTGAGCATCGTCGGGGCCGGAGAGGCCCTGCACTTCCCTGGGAACATGGCCTTCTACTACCTGGAATTCCCCAAGATGCTACGGAGCCTGGCTACGGCCATGGCGCCGCTGCTCATCGCGATGGGGTTCTACATAAGCACGGTGTTCGTAGACGTGGTGAGGCGGGTCACGGCGTGGCTGCCGGGTAACATAGACCAAGGGAGGCTAGACAACGTGTATTGGACATTGGCGGTGGCAGCGACACTCAATTTTGGCTACTTCCTCGTCTGCGTCTGGCGATACAAGTACCATAGCCGAGGGACGAGGGTGGCAATGTAGACAAGGATATTATGTGTGATTTGTCCATGAAAAATACTGGCAATATGTGTTACCAAAATTCTCAATTTTCTCTTCTCATTCATACAGTACAAAATGGGTGTATTGGGTAGAGCAAGGAGGAACAAAATGATAATGTACTGACTCCATTTTGTAAATAAAAGGTGTATTTTGATTCTTTAAGATTAATCTTTGAGAACGAATTGTTTTATGAATACAAATTTTATGTGAGGACATGAAATTTGTGCCACTGGGTTCTTTTAGATAAATACTTCTTATTGTAATTATTGATACGTGTTGGGATTATAACTACCAGGTATGACCCGCCCAGAAGGGGCCGGGTCAACCCTAATGACGGGTTACAAAAGAAGCCGAGTAATATTCGAAGTGACAGTTTATTAAGACTTGTAGAAGGCTTAAAGCCTAGGCGGCTTAAAGGCCCAATATTGTAAACCGCCATATGTAAAGAAAGGTTGTAAGGAAAGGCATATGAAGACGTCACCGAGCCGGACACGTTTATGAGCCGGCCGGGACCCTGTAGGCCGCCAGGTGTCAACCCGTGTATATAAGGGGACGACCCGGCGGCGGCTTAGTGCAAGAAACAACAACTCGAAGCCAGGACAAGCATATTCGCTCCCTAGTCTTCGAAACCCCAGCAATTCCAACACAACTAGACGTAGGCTTTTACCTTCATCGCAAGGGGCCGAACTAGTATAAAACCTCGCGTGTCCTTTGCCCCGATTAACCCCTTTAAGCTTCCTAGTTACGATGGCCCTACGACTAAGTCCTTTTGCTAGGACATCTGCCGTGACAATTCCACGACAGTTGGCGCCCACCGTGGGGCCAGCGCACGGTGGATTTGAGTTCTTGAAGGGCAACTTCGAAGGGCTCAAGGGATACGATGTGGGCCAGATGACCAAGAGTCATCGCGTCAAGCTCTACATCGACGATGAAGGCTGGGGCCCCGAGGCCGGCTCAATTGAGTACGGATACCGGGTCCCCTTCGGCGGAATTCATGTCTTCATCGGCCGGATCGGCGAATCGGGCCCTGAGCCGGACGTCTGCACCAACATCATCGAGACGGCTTAGCGCGTGAGATCCGCCCGGGCCCAACCCGCCGTAGAGCGGACCTTTGTAGGTTGCATCCATGGAGGTGAGTTTTCCGAAGGATCCGTGGACGGTGGTGAGACGGCCATCTGTTCCGACGGTGAGTCGTCAGGCGAGACATATTCTTTGTATCAGCTGCAAGATGGCGTGCTTGGGGGCTGTTCCGATGGCAGCAGTATTCCGAACCTCTCTGAGCCGCCGAATCGGGCCGGAGTTTTCATGGCTGGCACTCAACCCGGTCAGAATTCCACAGCAGCGGCAGCAATAACCTCCGAGTCGGCAGCAGCCGGGTCAGGAGACCCCGCGCGCCCCAGCTCAGACACTAATGGACCTCATGGATAAGTTGACAGCCCTGTTGACTGATGTAATGGAGCTGGCGGATAAGGTTCAGCATGACGCGGAGGTGGCACGGCTGCGCGAAGTGATGGCACAGGCCAAGGAGAATCTAGCGGCTGAAGAGGTCAGGATGGCCGCGGAGCGAGCGGCTTTGGATGCCCGAGCTTAGCAGCTTCAAGCGGAGACCTTCCGGCTCTCGGTGGATCTGAACGCGTCAAACAAGGTCATGAGGAGAAGGCACCAGAAAACGCAGTCACGTCTCCATCTGGCGTACGATCCTAGGAACCTTTTTCACACACCCGGAGCTGGTGCAAGTAACCCGCCGGAGGCAAATCAGATCGCAACACCCGGGGCTGGGGCGTCGTTTCAACCGCGGGCCATGGAACCACCTCGTATGAATACCGCTCCGCCTCATTACACGCCAATACCACCAGGTCACTTTTCGAACCCTTTGGAGAATCTCATTGCTACATCGGCTCGTCTGGCGGCTCTTCTGATGGAAGGTGACTCTCCGACAGCAATTGAAACGTGAAGGGTAAGAGAACTTCTTCAGACGGCTCTGGCACAGCAGGATGCGTACTCTTATAGTCGAGACAGAATCCATTCAACCCCTCGCCCAAGCCAGAGCCCAAGCTATAGCAGACATATGGACTCAGTCGCTATGTCAAGCAATGCTCAACGCCGCAACCAGCCACGCAGGCATGAGTCGGTGCAGGATGGAGCCCTTAATTTGGCGGATCAAGAGAGAATCCGGCAAGAGGCGGAGCAGGCGGCTCATCAGGCTTTTCTGGTTTATCCAGCAACCTC
>NW_021307933.1:0-2409 GCF_002162155.2 Triticum dicoccoides
GTCCCGGCCGGCTCATAAACGTGTCCGGCTCGGTGACGTCTTCATATGCCTTTCCTTACAACCTTTCTTTACATATGGCGGTTTACAATATTGGGCCTTTAAGCCGCCTAGGCTTTAAGCCTTCTACAAGTCTTAATAAACTGTCACTTCGAATATTACTCGGCTTCTTTTGTAACCCGTCATTAGGGTTGACCCGGCCCCTTCTGGGCGGGTCATACCTGGTAGTTATAATCCCAACACGTATCAATAATTACAATAAGAAGTATTTATCTAAAAGAACCCAGTGGCACAAATTTCATGTCCTCACATAAAATTTGTATTCATAAAACAATTCGTTCTCAAAGATTAATCTTAAAGAATCAAAATACACCTTTTATTTACAAAATGGAGTCAGTACATTATCATTTTGTTCCTCCTTGCTCTACCCAATACACCCATTTTGTACTGTATGAATGAGAAGAGAAAATTGAGAATTTTGGTAACACATATTGCCAGTATTTTTCATGGACAAATCACACATAATATCCTTGTCTACATTGCCACCCTCGTCCCTCGGCTATGGTACTTGTATCGCCAGACGCAGACGAGGAAGTAGCCAAAATTTAGTGTCGCTGCCACCGCCAATGTCCAATACACGTTGTCTAGCCTCCCTTGGTCTATGTTCCCCGGCAGCCACGCCGTGACCCGCCTCACCACGTCTACGAACACCGTGCTTATGTAGAACCCCATCGCGATGAGCAGCGGCGCCATGGCCGTAGCCAGGCTCCGTAGCATCTTGGGGAATTCCAGGTAGTAGAAGGCCATGTTCCCAGGGAAGTGCAGGGCCTCTCCGGCCCCGACGATGCTCAGCGGGAGCAGGAGCCACAACACGGACATGGGCGCACCGGGGTGTGCGCGCATGCTGCCAAGCCTCCGGCGCTCCACCAGCGCGGCGGCGACCATGCCTGAAACGTTCACCACATGGCCGAGGCCCACGCGCTGCAGCGGGGACGCTGGGGTGCCGGTGATCCTATGCCAGAGAGGGAAGACGGCACGGTCCAGGACCGGGGTGGCCACAATGAACCCGACGAGGGAGCAGACAGAGATGGCCCCCGCCGGGATGTTGAAGTGTGGTCCGAGTGAGCGGTCCATGGCGAGGGCCTGCAGGATGATCATGCCAAGCATCACTCCGATCGACACACTCACCATTATGCCGGACGACCACAGTGGGAAGACGCTGAGGAGGGACTTGAGGTCCTCGACCTGCTGCACCGTGCACAGCCGCCAGGCGCCACGGCCTGATTCACCCCGTGAGCTGTCGCTTCCAGTTGCTGCAGTGATCATGGCAGCTCGATTCAGAAATGTGCAAGAACAAGATACAATGAACGATTAACCAATCCAGAGGTAAAAAGTCTCCTGTTCGGGAAACAGCCAACTCCCTACGTACCTTAAGGTTTTACTTGGTGCCCTGTCGCTGCCGGATGTCACGAAGGCGCCGTCTCCTACGTTGTACCGCACACCACCATGTGCGTCGACTTGGACGCTACCCTTGCACACTGCAGCCACGACGACGCGGGCCAGGTCTGTGTAGGGGCTGCCCTTTGTTACGGGCATCCGGTAGTACCGTGCGCCCAGAAGAAGCATCACCAAGCTAAACGTCGATGCGGCGAGACAGACACCGAACCCCACGGCCCATGACACGCCGTCCTGGATGTAGACAATGGCCGTGTCCCCAACGATGAAGGAGCCGTAGAGGAAGACAAAGTACCAGTTGAAGAAGGTGTCCTGCTCGTGCGTGCTGGCGAACTGGTCCGCACCCATTGTTGCGATGTTGAAACGTGTGCCTCCGGTGCCAATGGCAAGAAGTAATATGGCGGCATACAGCACGGCAAGTTGCCCTGGGGATCCGTGCTGGCACCCAACGGTGGACGACGATGTGCAGTGTGGTGGCCGCAAGGATGGCAACGCTGCGGTGAGCATGAACAAGACGAAAGCCTGGATAATGACATACTAGTTAATAATGCATGATCTTTATAGTTGTATTGCTAATGGTTTGTTCTTCTATTGCGCAAAAAGGTAAAGAATGCTGCAAACAACTAAGTGACTATGGACTAATTATCGCATTCATTTTGTTGTAATAAGACAGTGCCGGTGTTGCAAACATACAAAGGTTATGCTGCAATCATGTTTCCTTTTTGTTATGGTCAGATGTTATAGTTAAATGACGATTTATTGCTATGTTGCAAAAGTGGAACCAAATATTGGCACCATGAAGAAGAATTGTCGCAGTGAGTTATTTCTCCAGAAGCTAACAATTTGCAAATTTGTTTTTGCACTGTACAAAAATTGATATAATAATCACTATAAAGTTGATTGTAAACTGGGGGTTTCTCTTTCAAATCTCTATTACCTACAGAAATATTCGTGTGT
>NW_021307934.1:0-1902 GCF_002162155.2 Triticum dicoccoides
CCATACTCAATCAAAGGTTTGGGTAAGATAATAGATCCAACAATTGTTCACGAGGACCAATTGATGAAGATATCATCTTTCTTCAACACACACACACACACAAAAAGATATCCCTTAACATGAACTAAGTCGGACAAGCTTTTATCTTCCAACTCTCCAAGTTGTTGTTTAGCTTATCCAACTAGCTCAGGGTATCCAACACGGATTCTTGGAGAAGGGGTGGTTTACAGGAATAAACCAACTTGATCACGAACTCAACATAGCGGTCAGGTGACAACCTGGTAATACTTCTGAGAAGATATTCAAAAAAAATCACGAACCACCGGTATGTTACTAAGCTCGAGAACAATCTTGCTTTTCAGGGCAAGACGATATGATCAATAGAGCAAGGATTTGAAATAATCCTAACTCATCGATCGAGGAGTGAACTAGGAGAATGGACTAGGTAGCACGATCAATCTTAGAATGATGATTCAATAACCAATACACTAAGAATGAAATTATTGTCCTTTAACTACCCAGCAATGAGGTTGCTAGGCGTATTGATTTCACACATCACAATTCATTTGTCGGTATTCCGGCTGCAACAACACGGAACCGAGGAATGAAAAAGGATGGCGAGAAGTATCACTATGTCAAGAATTCACAAAAGGTGGTGCAATTCTCATGAAATTCCTGTCATAAAGAAGGTAATACTTCAGGGTAGAGCAGACCAGAAGCTGGATTGTAACTTGATCTGCGGAACACAACTACTTTGACCCAATCCTAGATATGGATGAGGTACTGGAGTTTGTTTCTCCTAGTCATTCTGCGATAGAATGGCTTGACGGACCACAAGAGTAATAGGCATCGATAAACGAACGCACGCATACTCTTGACTATCAATTGATAGACGAAGGTCAGAAACAACTAAGATGGGACAACTCAAAGGAACATATAACTTTCTGAGTTGTGGATGCATAAATTAGTATGTCGAACCGAGTTCAACATAATTCTTCCGGATAACCCATGCAGAAAGGTAGAACTGGCAAAGCCACAATATATAATGGAGAACTCATCAAGAGTAATCCTGTTGTGATATTTCAGTTCAACGAGGAACTTCTGCCATAAGTAGTTCATGGTATTTGGAAGAAGGATATACCACGGACCTCGAGGACTATCGCAAAGGTTACTAATATACTAAAGGAACTAGTAACACTACCAACATGATGTAAGTAGGGTGAATATCGGGTTTAAGAACCCAGGAATAGAATACCTACTAACTAAATGGCATCACAGGATGCTTTCGAGAATGATGGCCAGAATCATCACACTGGAAACACAAATCATGGCTAAATTACTAGATGATCCCCTAGGACACCTAGGGTCATAATAATATCTCCAACATATTTGTCGAGGCAACAGAGTACCTCAACTCACCGATTAGTGTGGTTAATCTGGCCCAAAGGAACATTGAAACCAGAGGGAAAGGATTTTGCAAATGCATCAGACTATTTAGAAACCTGGAATGACTCGGACAGCATAACGGCTGTAAATGCTCAGAAAAGATTTGAGACATTCACAAAAATGGTGGCATAACCACTCAGAAGCACAATATCAAGGTTTCGAGATCAACAATTAACATACGGAAGTAGTAGGAACTGAACTGAGACTTAAACCCAACAATCTTATAAGTCTACGGATTAGTAACACGTGATCCTGATAGAAAGAAAAGATAGCCTAGTTCTTAATCCCCGCAGGAAAGATAAGATGACTCAGATCAGAAGGCATAAGGTATAAGGAGTAAAAAGAGCCTTACGTTCCATCCCACAATCAATTCCCTTATATAACTAAAGAATTTCTAGACTCAACTTCGACCAGTTTGGCTTGGTAATCCTACAGGCAGTCAAGCTCTGATACCAA
>NW_021307935.1:0-587 GCF_002162155.2 Triticum dicoccoides
CGTGTTGTCGTGAGGAGAGGCAAAAGGAAGATCATCGGAATGGATGGAGTAGCCAATGAGCAAGACTTCGACAAGTACGGCGACCCGAGGATCGAACATGACGACGATGATGAAGTAGCAGCATACACCACAAGAAGAAGCAGGACCACCCTACCTAAAGGACGTCCGTTCCACAGAAGAACTCCATTTGCGAAAAAGAAGGGCAAGAAGAATGTGAACAGATAGCTAGCTAAGATCGATTGTATTTAAATCGTAGCCTTCATTTCTCGATTGTATTTCATGGGCACTTTTTGAACTATCATGAATATTTTTAAATTTCATGGACACTCGATCTCGATCCCCCTCCATCTCGATCGCTATCCCACCTCGCCAGATCCGGTCCCCCTCGCTGCCGAGCACCCCCCGGTCCACCGGCCGCCGCCGCCGACCCCCCGCACCCTCGATTCCCCTACTCAACCGCCGCCGCTGACCACCCACACCCCTCCCCTACTCAACCGCCACCGCCGACCCCCCGCACCCCGCGCACCCTCCCCCGCTCCACCGGCATTACTGTTTGATGATATTTTAAAAAAAATTATTACTGTCTT
>NW_021307936.1:0-665 GCF_002162155.2 Triticum dicoccoides
TACTGAACACAAAAGAAGTCCGGAGTTCAAATAAGTTTAAAAAACATTGAAGTGCCCATGTAACAGATGAGTTCTCGTCCAAAACCCTGATACTCCGAAAGAGTTTGTCTAGTTTGTACATGAAGTGCGTCCAGTTTTTGTCGTGACCCTCTCTACTCTTTCGCACATGCTATGCGGGTGAAATGATGATAACATGCCAAGTTTCAACATTTTCAGAATTCATTTTGTAGTGCTTTTCAATTTCACGGTCAATTAGCTCTCTAAACAATTAGGTAAATGACCGAAAAACAACAAATGATGTCAGAACATGTTGGAAATTAATGACGTCGCTTTGAATGCTGCATACTGAACACAAAAGAAGTCCAGAGTTCAAATAAGTTTAAAAAACATTGAAGTGCCCGTGTAATAGATGAGTTCTCGTCGAAAACCCTGATACTCCGAAAGAGTTTGTCCAGTTCGTACACGAAGTGCGTCCAGTTTTTGCCGTGACCCTCTCTACTCTTTCGCACATGCTATGCGGGTGAAATGATGATACCATGTCAAGTTTCAACATATTCAGAATTCAATTTTAGTGATTTTCAATTTCACGGTCATTTAGCTCTCTAAACAATTAGGTAAATGACCGAAAAACAACAAATGATGTCAGAACATGTTGGAAATTAATG
>NW_021307937.1:0-903 GCF_002162155.2 Triticum dicoccoides
CACCCCGGACGCCTCCATGCGTGCCACGCCACCCCCTGGAACTCCCTCACTCTCCCGAACTCTCCCCCCTCCTCTGCTTCCTCTCTCCCTCACTCGCCCGAACGGAGCCGCCGCCACCGACGAGCTCCCTCGCGGCCACCGCCACCCCCTAGCCTCGCCGATGCGCTCAAAGGCTCCGCCTCGACCCCCTCTTCCTCCCCACCGATCCACGGCCCTCCGGAAGCCCTGGATGCTGCCAGCTTCGCCGTTCCCCTCCTCGGCCACCGCGGATCGCCGCCGTCAAATCCGCCCCCGTCCGGCCTCCCTCAAGCTCGCCGTCCACCTCTACAGGGTCTACGTGAGCTCTCCGTCCATTTCCCCCTCTCTGTTTCGTCGTTCGCGCGCCGTAGCTAGGTCATCCACCGCGGCCGAGAGCTTCTCGCCGCCAGCCATGGCATGGCCGTGGCCATAGCCACCGCAGCTCGCTCTCGAGCCCACCGTCGTGCTCACCGCAACCCCAGGAGGCCGCAGCGCCCTTCCGTTTCCCCTCTTGTGCACCGTAGCGCCGTTCCCGCCAACGCCCGAGGTCCGGCAGCCGCTGAGCTCGACGCCGGCGAGGATTACGGCCGCCCTAGCTTCTCCCGTTTGCCCTGTTAGATGCGCGCGAGCCTGGGCATTCCGTAGATGCCCTCCGCCGGCCATTTGGTCGCCGGAGCAAGAAACCCGAAGGCCTCCGCCGCCTCGGCCTCGCCGGCGACTCAACGCCGGCGGGATTGAGTCGTTTGACCAGGGGTTTGACCTCCCCTGGGTCTATGACAGGTGGGCCCCCGCCATCAGGTGATTAGTTTAAGCTAATCACCACCTAAGCTAACCCCCTGACACTGACATGTGGGCCCTAGTGCCCCTAATCTTTAATTAAACTAA
>NW_021307938.1:0-1089 GCF_002162155.2 Triticum dicoccoides
CGGGCTGACATGGCTAGTCGTAAACCCAAAGCGGCACAGACTTACAGGGACAGGCATCCATGACCCAGCATCGAACGTGTCGGTCATCAGCGAGTGAATCCAGGCTGTAGCACTGGGCTAGCAGGACTCCGGTGAACCGGGCTGTAGCGGGCTAACAGGACTCCGGTATTCATCGCGTGACATTTCCCCGAAGGGACAGACACAGGAACGAAGAAGGACACATGCCGGCCAGCCTAAGTGTTCCGGAGCAGTAGCAAGCTACCATGGCTCGGTGGAGACACTAGGAGACATTTCCCCGTAAGAGAGGCTACTAAAGATAAACAACTAGATGGTCAGATCCCACACATACCAAGCATTTCAATAACATACACACAATATGCCCGATATGTGCAATACAACATGGCATCACAAAATGACTCTACGACTCAAGTAGTTTATTCAATAGGCTCCGAGGAGCGAGATATTACAAACATGGGTCTCATGACCCAACATTCAGAGCATACAAGTCAAAGCACAAGCGGAAGCTATCATGTCTGAGTACAGACAACTATAAATGAAAAAGGCTAAGAAGCCTGACTATCTATCACATCCTGCCAAGGCACAAGATCGTAGCTGAGGTATCAAGCTAAACGTCGAAGTCCACGTGGAACTACTAGTGAGACTGAAGTCTCTCTGCAAAAACATAAAATAGGCAAACGTGAGTACAAATGTACCCAGCAAGACTTACATCAGATCTATCTACACATGCATCATTATCAACAAAGGGATGGTGGGGTTTAACTGCAGCAAGCCAGCTTTGACTCGGTGGCTATCCTAAACTACGACTGCAAGCGACTCTTTTGAGGTGGCGCACACGAGTCCACATATTCACCAACCAATACACCACTATGGATCCGCTCCCGTCTCCCTACGAGAACGCCATCCATAGCACTCACGCTTATCTTGCGTATTTTAGAGTATCCACTTTCATTTGTCTATGAACTGATATAAGCAACCCAGAGGTCCTTTTCCGCGGACACGGCTATTCGAATAGATGATGTTAACCCTGCAGGGGTGTACTTCTTCACACACGCTCTCACCACTTACCGC
>NW_021307939.1:0-1080 GCF_002162155.2 Triticum dicoccoides
TCGTCTCGCCAATCTTATGCTTCCACGACTATCACTACCGTTTAGTAATAAAGTAAAGCATTACATCGCGATTGCATTGCATACAATAAAGCGACAACCATATGGCTCCTGCCAGTTGCCGATAACTCGGTTACAAAACATGATCATCTCATACAATAAAATTCAGCATCATGCCTTGACCATATCATATCATAACATGCCCTGCAAAAACAAGTTAGACGTCCTCTACTTTGTTGTTGCAAGTTTTACGTGGATGCCACGGGCTTAAGCAAGAACCAATCTCACCTACGCATCAAAACCACAACGATAGTTTGTCAAATAGACTCCGTTTTAACCTTCTCAAGGACCGGGCGTAGCCACACTCGGTTCAACTAAAGTTGGAGAGACAGTCGCCCGCAAGCCATCTATGTGCAAAGCACGTCGAGGGAACCGGTCTCGCGTAAGCGTATGCGTAATGTTGGTCCGGGTCGTCTCGTCCAACAGTACCGCTGAACCAAAGTATGACATGGTGGTAGGCAGTATGACTTATATCGCCCACAACTCACTTGTGTTCTACTCGTGCATATAACATCAAACCATAAAACCTAGGCTCGGATGCCACTGTTGTGGAACGTAGTAATTTCAAAATTTTCCTGCACACACGCAAGATCATGGTGATGCATAGCAACGAGAGGGGAGAGTGTTGTCTACGTACCCACACATACCAACTGCGGAAGCGATCACACAACGTAGAGGAAGTAGTCGTACGTCTTCCCGATCCGACTGATCCAAGCACCGTTACTCCGGCACCTCCGAGTTCTTAGCACACGTACAACTCGATGACGATCCCCGAGCTCCGATCCAGCAAAGCGTCAGGGAAGAGTTCCGTCAGCACAACGGCGTGGTGACGATCTTGATGTTCTACCGACGCAGGGCTTCGCCTAAGCACTACAACGATATGATCGAGGTGGAATATGGTGGCAGGGGGCACCGCACACGGCTAAGGAACGATCACCAAGGATCAACTTGTGTGTCTAGAGGTGCCCCCTGCCCCCGTATATAAAGGATCCAAGGGGGAGGGCTGGCCGGCCAAGGAGGAGG
>NW_021307940.1:0-2048 GCF_002162155.2 Triticum dicoccoides
ATGCCATCAAGATGATGTGGTAAAGAAATTTGCATGTTCGACGAAAGTTTGGACACACACCCCTCACCAACCGGAGTAACTCGCTAGAAGGTTTGTGGTTCCGAGAGGGAATAATTCATGTTTGATGACGAATGGTAGATAGCTTCCTCTTACGGCCTTCAATTTTTTTCTACGTCTAACATGCACTACTACAACTGTAATGTGAAATTTTGGAAAATTGTAGGGGTCATTTGACCTTTTAAAGACATTTAAGTGACTTTCTAACTATTTAATGACCATAATTCAAATTTGAATTACATCTACATGCAATGACTAACCAAAACGGTTTGAAAAATAATATTTGTGTACTTGTGTGCGAGTTAATTCCATGTGTGGTAAATTAGAAGGAATTTTCAAACATATTGGTCTCATGACATGGACACATGCATACGTATGCATGGAGTGACATGGCATTTTAATACAAAAAATAGGAAAATGATCAAAAACACATGAAACCTTGGTTGATGTAATGTCATGCCACCAAGATGGTGTGGTAAAGAAATTGGCACGTTTGACGAACGTTTGGACACACACCCCTCACAAACCGGAGCAACTCGCTAGAAGGTTCGTGGTTCCGAGAGGGAAGAATGCACGTTTGATGATGAACGGGAGATAGCTTCCTCTTATGGCCTTCAATTTTTTTCTACGTCTAACATGCACTACTACAACTGTAATGTGAAATTTTGGAAAATTCTAGGGGTCATTTGACCTTTTAGACATTTAAGTGATTTTCTAACTATTTAATGACCGTAATTCAAATTTGAATTACATCTACATGCAATGACTAACCAAAACGGTTTGAAAAATCATATTTGTGTACTTGTGTGCGAGTTAATTCCATGTGTAGTAAATTAGAAGGAATTTTCAAACATATTGGTCTCATGACATGGACACATGCATACGTATGGATGGAGTGACATGGCATTTTAATTCAAAAAATAGAAAAATGATCAGAAACACACGAAACCTTGGTTGATGTAATGTCATGCCACCAAGATGATGTGGTCAAGAAATTGGCACGTTTGACGAACGTTTGGACACACGGCCCTCACAAATCGGAGCAACTCGCTAGAAGGTTCGTGGTTCCGAGAGGGAAGAATGCATGTTTGATGACGAACTGGAGATAGCTTCCTCTTACGGCCTTCAATTCTTTTTCTACGTCTAACATGCACTACTACAACTGTAGTGTGAAATTTTGGAAAATTCTAGGGGTCATTTGACCTTTTAGACATTTAAGTGATTTTCTAACTATTTAATGACCGTAATCCAAATTTGAATTACATCTACATGCAACGACTAACCAAAACGGTTTGAAAAATCATATTTGTGTACTTGTGTGAGAGTTAATTCCATGTGTACTAAATTAGAAGGAATTTTCAAACATATTGGTCTCATGACATGGACACATGCATACGTATGCATGGAGTGAGATGGCATTTTAATTCAAAAAATAGAAAAATGATAAGAAACACATGAAACCTTGGTTGATGTGTCATGCCACCAAGATGATGTGGTAAAGAAATTGGCACGTTTGACGAAAGTTTGGAAACACACCCCTCACAAACCGGATCTACTCGCTAGAAGGTTCGTGGTTCCGAGAGGGACAAATGCATATTTGATGACGAACGGGAGATAGCTTCCTCTTACGGCCTTCAATTTTTTTCTACGTCTAACGTGCACTACTACAACTGTAATGTGAAATTTTGGAAAATTCTAGGGGTCATTTGACCTTTTAAAGACATTTAAGTGATTTTTTCTAACTATTTAATGACCGTAATTCAAATTTGAATTACATCTACATACAAGGACTAACCAAAATGGTTTGAAAAATTATATCGGTGTACTTGTGTGCGAGTTAATGCCATGTGCAGTAAATTAGAAGGAATTTTCAAACATATTGGTCTCACGACATGGACACATGCATACGTATGCATGGAGTGACATGGCATTTTAATTCAAAAAAATAGAAAAATGATCAGAAAAACATGAAACCTTGCTTGATTTAATGT
>NW_021307941.1:0-1632 GCF_002162155.2 Triticum dicoccoides
AGGGAAGGAGGGGCTAATTTGTAGTTTAAACACTAATTAGGCTCATGATGTAGCTTGTTCTTCAATGGATGCAAAAAATAAGGGGGGGCCATGGCCCCTGTTGGTCTCCACTAAGCTCCGCCACTGCGCCGCCCGACTGTAAGACCTAGCAAATCCATCGCTCGCCTCCACCACACCCATGGCCATGGCCATGTTCACGATAGCCGCCCACGTCCTCCGCCGCCTACCTGCCATGAGCGCGGCCGGGTCGTGTCCGGCGCACAACCAAGGCCGCAGGTTTCTCACTACGAACAAGGTGCACGGCCTCTTCATCAACTACATCGACCACTGCCGGCCGCACCTCTTCGCCCGCCCCTCCTCCGACTCCATGATCGACCCCATGCTTGACTTCCTGCCCGAGGACAACCACAGGCGCGGGTGGTGGTCGATCCTGGACCACAGCAACGGCCTCCTCCTCTGCAACATGGGACCTGGCGAGCTCTGCATGTTTAACCTGGCGACGCGGCGGTGGACGATCCTACCCTGGCCCCGGCAGGCCCCGGTTGCGTTTGATCCTGCCGTGCCTGAGAAGAAGCCACCGTTGCTGGACCCGTCATCTGAGGACGAGGATAATGACATGCGCCACTTGATGGAACTGGAATCGCCACGGACTTCATGGGCGTTGATGAGGATCTTAAGGGTAGCGCCCCGCCAAGATCTTTGTGCCGGCGTGTACCTTGCATTTGATCCTGCTGTGTCGCCGCACTATGAGCTGTTGACGATACCTGCCATACCTGGCGCGCCTAACAAGCTAGCATTCAGAGCAGCCAAAGGAAGAAGCAGCAATGATAATGTTAAGAGCCGCTTGATGGAATCGGAATGGCCACCGACTATTTGGAGGTTAAACATGTTTTCATCAAGGAATGGTCACTGGGAGGAGAGGGATTTCGTCCGCCAGGGAGAGCCGGCAGGCACAGTTGGAGACATGCTCAAAGATCGAGCTGAGCTATCTTGGGGGCTACGCCAACGCTATGCAGTGTATTATGAAGGAGCGCTTTACGTGCACTGTCGAGATTCTTTTGTTTTGAGGTATATACACTAATCTATTTTTTTCTAACATAAAAAGCTATATTAGTTAGTGGGAATACAATCTGGTCCTAAAATATTATCAAGGCATGTAAAATAACTAGTTAGATACTGCATTCAAAAATAAATTTAGAAATATGGATGGGCGTACAATACGACGATATTCATTGTGAGAAAACAATGCACTAATTTCTTGCTCGTGTCACTTACTAGAGTTTTAAGTACATAAATTAGACAACAACCGGTTGCATTATCCTATTTATTAGCATCGTCCAGCTAGATGCTAGAGTTTTAATTAGTTAATGCTTTATATGTAGTGTGCATCTTAATTGCAATGGTTTTTTTTCAGGCTTTCATTGGCAAACGGTATATATCAAGTGATTAGAACACCGTCATATGGTGAGGGCAAGATATTTGGAAAACGTATCTAGGGAGATCAGAGAAAGGTGTGTACTTTGGAATAATTGAAAAGTCCCAACTACGGGTTTGGATCCTTAGTGAATTACTAGTAAGCGTGCACGTGCAACACACGTATCATAGAGTTATGAAAGAGAGAGAAAACTAGAT
>NW_021307942.1:0-1500 GCF_002162155.2 Triticum dicoccoides
GTGCAACACAAATCGACGAAATGACATTGCAAGATTCTCGAGAAATGAACCATGAAGTGATTTCCGTTAACAAGAGTTCATCATTATCCCCAGAGGGGACAAGGAGGTGGATGATGAACCCAACGACAATTCTTCGAGATTTCCAAAGATGGATTTCCACAATTAAGTGAACAAGGAGATAACATTGGTCAGATCAACTGATATAAGGAAATATGCTCGAGGAAAACATACATAATTTAAACATTGGTTGAAAGGTGCGCCCGAAATATGGGTTGGGTTGCACGACCAATGTCAGAATGGTGATTCAATAACCAACAGTCTAAGAATGAACGACCGACCATTAACTTCAAAGCAATAGGGTTGCTAGAAGTTTTGGGATTACACATCACAGTCTATTTGTCGGTGTTTAGCAATAACACGGTGACCAGTAAAAGAATGGTGATGGTGATAAGTATCACTTGTATCAAGAATTCTCCAGAGGTGGTGAAATTCTCACAACATTGAGGACATAAGAGATGTTAATGTTCCAAGGTAAAGAAGAACAATGCCGGGTAGCAGTGATCTCAAAGTTTACACAAAACACGAACAAGTTGTGTTGAACGGAAGGCAATAAAGTGGTCGATGAGAACAGGAATCATCGAGGGGCAAGGATGGTATTACCCATCATGAATTCAACTGAATTCCTGGAAGAGCTCATAAGGTTGATGATGATCACGACACAACTGTCGAGAGTTTCCACGCCGATGTGATCAATCAGCGACGACATCAAGTCAAAGTAATGATGAAGCAAGAGGTTAATGGAACCACGGTTATGGCATAAACTCGAACTCAAGCTTGTTGTTTAAGGTGAAAGGGAATGACGAGGAAAATCGACGTAAGCTTAATTCATCGTCGAAAATTGTGCTCCGAGAAGAAGGACCGGGTAGCACAGTTAAAATCATCACGACAATGATATAGCCAAACAGGCTAGGAATGGCGTGATCGGGTACAAACTCGTACTTATAGAAGCTTACTGAAGAGTTGTTGAACCGTAGTGCGGACTTGGTTCAGTTATCGGTGTCTTTGAGTGTTTAATAACTCAGAGCCCGTGAAAAATTGTAATCAGTGAGAATGTAGTACTTGATGAAGAACTCATAAGAAGTTATGCAGTCCAAGATAATCTCGAGATACCAGGGGGGTAATACTCGAAGACGGATCAAAGTAGAGGTTGGACTGGGGCATTGCTCTGCAGAAGACAAGTGCTTAAACTGGCACGAGAAATGATATTTAAAGGAGAACATGGTCGGAACCAAGATTGCAAAAAGGCCGGACCCCAGATATAAGATGATCTTATATCAATGGAATAATTAATTTTAAAAGAAGCTTCGATGAGAAGATGTGTATCGTGTCCATGGGCATGAACACAAAGTTCAAGGTCGACTCCCACTTCTCCAATGCACAACCTTTCATTCACTTCTCGCGCTCAATGAAGTTGTAGTTTTGAAATTCTATCTGGCATAA
>NW_021307943.1:0-2028 GCF_002162155.2 Triticum dicoccoides
GCTCACATCATTGCCCATTGTTTTACATCATGGCAAAGAGTAATGCTAGACGCAGAGGAGGCAAGAACAATTAGTATAATAAGGTCTGACGGGCTTGCAATCTGCTTCCTTGACGAGTTTCCCATATATAGATGTGCATGTACTCAGGCAAGTATAAAATGCGCACAGAGTGGCCCCATAAGCAATTTGCGTTTTGCAATTTTCTGTAGGCAAGAAGATAAATCATTGAAAGAAGTTCAAATTGAGGAACAAAGAAACTCGTGCATGTCAACTACCAATATTACTATCCTCTAATCGGCAGGAAAATAGGTACATGAAAATCCATTTCGTACCAGCATAAGTGGAATTTCCTAGCAGCAGAAGCACCATAAGACAAAGAAGAATTGGTTTCCGCTCCATAATATCATTCACAAACTTCTTCTCGGTTGTTTTTGAGGTCCGGAAGATGCCGGGTTATATTTATAGGCTTGTAGCTAGAGAACATTTACTCCATGTTCAATCAAATAAGATCACAAAGATTTCCATATCAGTGTCTTAAATTTGTACAAGTCATTCTATCTTCATGATGACATCCATTTAATGTTATCATAGTAGTAGTAATTAATGATTTGTGATTTGTGAATGACACGTGTCATCCATCAGGATGGGTCTCACCTACTAACCGTGAGACCTGATCTCATATAATTTTTTTCCGTCTATATCTATGCTTATATATATTTGGGAGATACTCTAAACTATGCACCACTATATTTGACCGGATCAAATCTATGGTGTTAAATAAAGAAATCTCCTATAATTTGATGAGTCTGATTTGTACTAACACAGAGAGGTGTACCTTGCTGGTTCTGGGTCGTAGTTTAACATCGAGATGTGTGATTAGACACACATGTGTAATTATAGGAAAGCATTAGGTCATCTTCGATGCTGACTCCCAAATTTACTCCCTCATCCGTCCGCCCACGGACAGGGGGGCTGTCCGCGGACACGAATCCGAGAAGCCGGCCATCCAATGTTGCCTGCATAAGTCCGGTTACATTTTGGAAAAAAAATTGAACAAATCTAATGCATGTTTGAATGCACCTGACAATACAGATGTTTTCTTACATAAAAACGGGCACTTTTCATCTAAATCAAAGCAAATTCATTTCATTTAGACATGTTTCAATTGGACTGGACTATAAACCAAGACTAAAATGACCGCCACGCCCGTTCCCTATCTCTGGATGGCCATGAGTCGCGAAAAATGAAGCCCCACCTCCTCCACAGCAATGAGCCCTGGGAACTAAAGTTATCCGCCTCCTCCGCGGCCAGAGCTGGCGATGTCCTCGTCATCCTCATTGTCGCAAAACACATCATCCACCGCGTCACCCATCTCCTTGTAGGCAGCCTGTAAATCTACCTGATACTGGATATAACTCAAGCGATCGCGGCGGATTTCGCAGGTGGTGCGGTAGGAGTCGTCTAGCGCTTCCTGCTCGGCCATGTACATGCTCGGCGCTATGATGGTGTCGGCGATGAGTAGCACTTCTGTGCGCCAGCTCTCGTCGAGGAGTCGGAGGTTGTAGGGCTGGCCGGCCAGCTCCCGATCGTGTACTACCATGTCCTTGTGGTGGGCACGGGCCTCGCCCATGGTGATGCCGACATGAAACGACGAGGAGGGTGGTGCCAACTTGTCCTCGGTTGCGTCCTCCAATTGGATGTCCGCAGTGCCGACCTCTGTCTGCCTGCCTGCCTACCTACTAGGTGCAATGACGGCAATCTCTTTTTTCTGATCAGACGAGAGGCTATTCTAGACGGCACTGGAGCTCGAGGAAGGCATGGTGCAGAGCGGAGGAAGGGAGCGGAGGATGATGGATGCGGCTATGGCCGGGCCTGCGGTTTATATGGCGAGGAGATGGCAGCGCGATCGGCGACGTCATTAATGGCGGGCGGCAAACAAACATATGGGTGGCGTCGGCTCCCGTTCCTCGGCGTTCACATGGATATTTAATGTAGGTAGGTGGATGGACGGATTGTCGTTTGAAGGGG
>NW_021307944.1:0-820 GCF_002162155.2 Triticum dicoccoides
ACCGGGACTAATTCCCCCTTTAGTCCCGGTTGGTGCCAGCAACCGGGACCAAAGGTCTCTTTTCAGCAGCCCAAAGGGCGGGAAGCGGCAGCCTTTGGTCCCGGTTGGTGGCACCAACCGGGACTAAAGGGGGGCATTGGTCACGGTTGGTTCCACGAACCGTGACCAATGCCCTTTAGTCCCGGTTGGTGCCACCAACCGGGACCAATGGCCTTGTGCTGCCCCGCGCCCAAAAGTTTAGTCCCACCTCGCTAGTTGAGAGGGCTCGGGAGTGGTTTATAAGCGCTGCTGCGCCCACCCTCCCGAGCTCCTCTCAACTGCAGGCTTTCGGGCCTAATCTGTCACTGCAATGCCTGTGGGTCTACTGGGCCTGCTGCGGGCATGAATCCTGGCCCATGGTAGGGTTTCTAGTCGTATTCAGGCCGTGGTGGCCCAGTAGGTGGCATTTTTTTGTTTTTTGTTGATTTATTTATTTTCTTTTGTTTTTTGCTTTATTTTTTAATTCTTTATGCTTTTAGTTTTAGAAAAATTATAAACTTTTTGTTAATGCCATTAGTTTTCAAATTTGAAAACACTTTTTTAGTTTTTTTATTTTCTTTGTTGCTTTATTTATTTTATTTTGTGATTAACTTTACTATAAAAATAGTTTTTTCCTGTTTTTTTATTTGTTTTTTGCATTATTTATTTTCTTTTGTTTTTTGCTTTAATTTTTAATTCTGTTTGCTTTTAGGTTAACAAAATTATAAACTTTCTGTTAGTGACATTAGTTTTAGAAAAATTATAAACTTTCTTTTGGTGCCATTAGTTTTCAAATTTGAAA
>NW_021307945.1:0-1010 GCF_002162155.2 Triticum dicoccoides
ATGCGGCTCGTCGCTATCTTCAATTTGAGTACTCACGGAGCCAAAACTGACTTCGTATGAGGAAGATACACCTGTTTTACTGAACAGTGCGCAAAACAGATTCCAATCCGAATTCAGGTACGAGATTGATTCTAGATAGATCCAATTTTTTTTTCTTCTCTTTTTTTTTCTCACGCTTTTTTTTTCTTTTTTTTCTCTCTCTTTGTCTTTTTTTTTCCTTTTTTCCCTTTTTTTTCTCTATCTTCTTTTTTTTTCTTTCCAAGACAAACTAGATAAGATGCAGATTGGATCAGGCGAAGATGTGAATGACCTCAACTATGATTATGACAATGAACAGTGCGTAGCATGTGGTGGAAATTAATAGATGGGATGGTGGACAGCGGAAGGGATAATGATGCAGCGGCGGCGTGACTAATGTGAACAGAACTCGAAACTCTAAAGGAACTAGACGCTAAGACCAGCAACTGGCACGACGATGCAACCGATAATTCAACTATGCAAGCAATGAATAGAAAATTGCAAAGGCTCAGACTGGCTTGGATAAAGGATGAACAGATCTAACTTTTTTTTGTGTGGCTTTTTCTTGGACAATAGGTAAGAAAATAAATCTAATCTAGGAAAACTGGAAATTCTCACCGAGCAACCTGAAAACTGATACCACTTGATAGAGGCAAAGGTGTCCCGTCTTTCGATGAGATGATGGATATCGCTTTGTTGGAAGTCGACTTTGACGATCCGACTACGAACGTGCGAGGACGTCGCGCCTTAGCAATCGCTAAACCAACTCCGAGAGGTTATTGACCACGCCGGAGCACGATCAACCTGACCACGAGGGTCTGTTTCCTGCGAGCAAACGAAGAACAAGCAAGAAACTGAGATTGCAATCTGGATATTGCAAATATATATGAGGTATTGATAATGGTGGGGATCCGTAAGCGGTCTTGGTCTGGTCGTTGGACACAAACGAAGTACACGAAGTTGCGTTGGCTAACTTTTAACTAAACAAATCC
>NW_021307946.1:0-52525 GCF_002162155.2 Triticum dicoccoides
AACACCTAAAAATAGGATAGCCAATTTTTTTTTCGAAAAATGCGTTTTCGAAAAATTTTGGGCCTAAACGGAGCGTGGCTACCCGACTCTTTTTTTTTTTTTCCGAAACCTACTCCGGCAAGGAAACACGAATCGGAATCTAGATGGATCCCGAAAACAAACCTAATAAGCAAAGAACTCGGATTGGTGGTGGATATATGGTGGTGGTATATGGCAGCGGTGGTGGTAGCGGTGGTAGTATATGGATATGGATCGGTGGTGGTATATGGACACGGATTGGTGGTGGTATATGGATACGGATTCGGAGCGGTGGCGGATAAGCGGTGGTGGTAGATGGCAGTGGTGATGATGATGGTGCGGCGGCGGCGTGACAACTTATGACCAGAACTCGAAACTCTAAAAGACTAGACTCTAAGACCAGCAACTAGACACGACGATGCAACCGCAAATTCAACAAAGCAAAACCCTAAAAAGATTATGCAAAGGCTCAGATTGGTTCGGATATGATGAACTAACCCTAATTTTTTTTGTGGCTTTTTCGTGGACTATAGGTATGAAGAACAGACTCGATCTAAACTACGAAAAACTGTAAAATCTCACCGAGCAACCTGGAAATCTGATACCACTTGATAGAGGCGAGGGTCCCGATCTTTCGATGAGATGATGGATATCGCTTTGGTGGAAGTCGACTTTGACGATCCGACTACGAACGTGCGAGGACGTCGCGCCTTAGCAATCGCTAAACCAACTCCGAGAGGTTATTGACCACGCCGGAGCACGATCAACCTGACCACGAGGGTCTGTTTCCTGTGAGCAAACGAAGAACAAGCAAGAAACTAAGATTGCAATCTGGATATTGCGAATATAAGATGAAAGCTTTATTGATCAAGGTGGGGTTCTGTGACGCCTTTGTCTGGTCGTTGAACACAAACGAAGTACGCGAAGTTGCAGCTATGGCGAACTTTTAATCTAAACAAAACCCCAAAGTCTAAACGATGCCCTAAGGGCTGTATATATGGAGGAAGAGGGGGGAATTTCGTGGCCCTTGGTGGAGGGGTCCGAAATCAACCCTATCTCTTGTTTCCCCACACATACGGACTCTAAAAATAGCCTATACTGATGTATTTCGAAATTACATGGGCCTGGCCCAATAATAAGGTGACGCAGCACCTAAAATAGCCTCGGGACGAAATTTATGAAGTGGCGTCTTGTATATTTCGTCCAAGGCTTCATGCACCCATTATGGTGGCTTCAAAGTCCTGAAATCATCACTTGTAACTCCGTTCTTGTTTCCCTTGCGCATGCCATCATCTCCATGCTTGTTCTTGCTCCAATGTTCATCCTTCTCCAAGCTAGGCCCTTCATTTGTAAGCAAAACAAATGTATCCAATTTAGGCAGCATCATATTCTCATGAACATTAGAATCATTACCAAGAAACGAAAGTACCTGGTAATTTAGTTGGCGTGCACGAGCTCTAGTAATTGGTCCAGTATGTATAGCAGCAGGGGCTGTGGGTGTAACAATTGTATTGATGTCCTCATCAAATAAGAGCCAAAGTCTCCTCATCATAGTCACTAGCGGACTCATATCCACCATCCGCGGTAGCAATCATCACACGCGGAGATTTGCATTCTCTCGCATAATGACCTCCTCCCTTACAACGACGACAAATAATATCACTTGTGTGCCCTGTTGATGCCATGGAAGAAGAAGAACGCTGTGCAGGCCCCGCAGGTGCGCTCTTGGCAGATAATGGTGGTTGTGCCTGTTTTCTTGTATCACGGCTGGAGGTGGCACCGGATGGAGGTGCTGGTGCAGTTGAAGTAGAAGATGCACGTGGTGTCCATGATGAAGGTCGGCCTGCAGAAAAGTTAGTTCGCCCCAATGCGTGTCGATCCTGCACTTCACGTTCAGCTTTACAAGCAAGATGGAATAAACGAGTGATATTAGTATACTCCTTATAGTCTAGAATGGTCTGAATCTCCCTATTTAATCCACCCAGAAAACGTGCAAGCATAGCTTCATTCTCCTCAACAATACCACATCTAATCATGCCAGTTTGTAATTCCTGATAATATTCTTCTACAGAATTTTTCCCTTGTCTTAAACGCTGCAATTTTTGAAGCAATTCACGTTGATAATATGGTGGAACCCAACGCGTACGCATAGCAGTTTTCAAAGCAGCCCAAGTAGTTGGAATAGGATATAATCTACAATGTTCAGACCACCATACACATGCAAAACTAGTGAAAGCACAAACGGCAGCAGCAACTCGTCTCTCCTCAGGATATTGTAAACATGTAAATCGTTGTTCAGTTTCTAATCCCAAGTAAGATATATATCAGGAACATATCTACCCTCAAATGGTGGAATATTCAATTTCAGTTTAGGAATATGGACATCATCTCGTACCTGAGGTGGTGGTGCAGGCCTACCATTACGAATATATACCTGAGGTCGACCTGCTGGTGGTGGTACAGGTGGCTGCACGTAGTGTTGATTTTGATCAACCTCATCCTCATAATCTCCCACATAATCATCCTCCTCCGCATCAGCAGCAGGAGCCACAGAAGTATCAACAGCAGCACCAACAGTTTGGCCAAACGCAAGAGGAACACGGCTTGCTCGGCGGAGGTCTGCTTCGCGACGTGAAGGTAGTCGTTGTTGTTGTTGTTGGAGAGGTGCGTTAGGTGCAGCGGGTGGTGGTGGTGGAAGACGCGCGAGCAATTCATTAAACTTGTTATCGAGCTTTGTTTCGAACGTCTTCTCAAAGCCAGTGATCTTCGCCATGGCCTCTTCAAAATTGTTCAGCACATCTTGCACCTGTTCAGTCATCATTTGCTGAAACTTATCATGAAGCTCCTTGTTCGATAAATTCTCCCAGTCAATCTCGTCGGCTTGTGATCCTGGCATGGTTAGCAGCAATAGAACACACAAGAATATGATCCTACAGACTACGAACAAGTGGTGGTGGTGGGTGTCACAAATCCGTCAAGCAAATCTCAAATTCTTACCAGTTCTTACCCAGCAGCAGGCGGTGATCGGCAACCGTTGTCGTCAAAAACTCTCAAAGCTTGGATAGAGCGATTACCAGGGAGAGTCAAACACACGACGTAGATGTATGTGGAGCTGGGAAGGCTTATAGTATGGTAGCAAAAAGGGTCAGCGATAATCAATTCAGAGATGCAAAGTTGAATAAACGCTCAACGACGGTACTGTGCTGGTCCTAGGCTAGACTGTGCTAGAGACGCGAGCCTAGAACACCAACAAAATCACGGCGCGGCACGTAAACAAGGGAAAAGCACACTCTGAATTTTTTTTTTCGCTCTTTTTTTTTGCGCTCTTTTTTTTTGCGCTCCTTTTTTTTTCCGAAACCTACTCCGGCAAGGAAACACGAATCGGAATCTAGATGGATCCCGAAAACAAACCTAATAAGCAAAGAACTCGGATTGGTGGTGGATATATGGTGGTGGTATATGGCAGCGGTGGTGGTAGCGGTGGTAGTATATGGATATGGATCGGTGGTGGTATATGGACACGGATTGGTGGTGGTATATGGATACGGATTCGGAGCAGTGGCGGATAAGCGGTGGTGGTAGATGGCAGTGGCGATGATGATGGTGCGGCGGCGGCGTGACAACTTATGACCAGAACTCGAAACTCTAAAAGACTAGACTCTAAGACCAGCAACTAGACACGACGATGCAACCGCAAATTCAACAAAGCAAAACCCTAAAAAGATTATGCAAAGGCTCAGATTGGTTCGGATATGATGAACTAACCCTAATTTTTTTTGTGGCTTTTTCGTGGACTATAGGTATGAAGAACAGACTCGATCTAAACTACGAAAAACTGTAAAATCTCACCGAGCAACCTGGAAATCTGATACCACTTGATAGAGGCGAGGGTCCCGATCTTTCGATGAGATGATGGATATCGCTTTGGTGGAAGTCGACTTTGACGATCCGACTACGAACGTGCGAGGACGTCGCGCCTTAGCAATCGCTAAACCAACTCCGAGAGGTTATTGACCACGCCGGAGCACGATCAACCTAACCACGAGGGTCTGTTTCCTGCGAGCAAACGAAGAACAAGCAAGAAACTAAGATTGCAATCTGGATATTGCGAATATAAGATGAAAGCTTTATTGATCAAGGTGGGGTTCTGTGACGCCTTTGTCTGGTCGTTGAACACAAACGAAGTACGCGAAGTTGCAGCTATGGCGAACTTTTAATCTAAACAAAACCCAAAGTCTAAACGATGCCTAAGGGCTGTATATATGGAGGAAGAGGGGGGGAATTTCGTGGCCCTTGGTGGAGGGGTCCGAAATCAACCCTATCTCTTGTTTCCCCACACATACGGACTCTAAAAATAGCCTATACTTATGTATTTCGAAATTACATGGGCCTGGCCCAATAATAAGGTGACGCAGCACCTAAAATAGCCTCGGGACGAAATTTATGAAGTGGCATCTTGTATATTTCGTCCAAGGCTTCATGCACCCATTATGGTGGCTTCAAAGTCCTGAAATCATCACTTGTAACTCCGTTCTTGTTCCCCTTGCGCATGCCATCATCTCCATGCTTGTTCTTGCTCCAATGTTCATCCTTCTCCAAGCTAGGCCCTTCATTTGTAAGCAAAACAAATGTATCCAATTTAGGCAGCATCATATTCTCATGAACATTAGAATCATTACCAAAAAACGAAAGTACCTGGTAATTTAGTTGGCGTGCACGAGCTCTAGTAATTGGTCCAGTATGTATAGCAGCAGGGGCTGTGGGTGTAACAATTGTATTGATGTCCTCATCATCTTGATAGAGGCAAAGGTGTCCCGTCTTTCGATGAGATGGTGGATTTCGCTTTGGTGGAAGTCGACTTTGACGATCCGACTACGAACGTGCGAGGACGTCGCGCCTTAGCAATCGCTAAACCAACTCCGAGAGGTTATTGACCACGCCGGAGCACGATCAACCTGACCACGAGGGTCTGTTTCCTGCGAGCAAACGAAGAACAAGCAAGAAACTAAGATTGCAATCTGGATATTGCGAATATAAGATGAAAGCTTTATTGATCAAGGTGGGGTTCTGTGACGCCTTTGTCTGGTCGTTGAACACAAACGAAGTACGCGAAGTTGCAGCTATGGCGAACTTTTAATCTAAACAAAACCCAAAGTCTAAACGATGCCCTAAGGGCTGTATATATGGAGGAAGAGGGGGAGAATTTCGTGGCCCTTGGTGGAGGGGTCCGAAATCAACCCTATCTCTTGTTTCCCCACACATACGGACTCTAAAAATAGCCTATACTTATGTATTTAGAAATTACATGGGCCTGGCCCAATAATAAGGTGACGCAGCACCTAAAATAGCCTCGGGACGAAATTTATGAAGTGGCGTCTTGTATATTTCGTCCAAGGCTTCATGCACCCATTATGGTGGCTTCAAAGTCCTGAAATCATCACTTGTAACTCCGTTCTTGTTTCCCTTGCGCATGCCATCATCTCCATGCTTGTTCTTGCTCCAATGTTCATCCTTCTCCAAGCTAGGCCCTTCATTTGTAAGCAAAACAAATGTATCCAATTTAGGCAGCATCATATTCTCATGAACATTAGAATCATTACCAAGAAACGAAAGTACCTGGTAATTTAGTTGGCGTGCACGAGCTCTAGTAATTGGTCCAGTATGTATAGCAGCAGGAGCTGTGGGTGTAACAATTGTATTGATGTCCTCATCAAGACGGGACACCTTTGCCTCTATCAGAACTTGACAAAGTCCTCAGGCCTGACGTTACTGCACTCGAAATGCTTGGACAGATCCATAAGCCAATCGTCAGCATCGGTTGCCTCAACACAATTTCTGAAAGTCTTTGGCCCGTTAGCAAGGAACTGGTTGAGTGTAGCAAAGTGATTCTAATTGTTTCCTTGGTTCCCTTGGTTGCCTTGATTGCGCTCTTGAAGAATTTGCATGATCAACTGTGTGTTAGCATTGGTTGCGGCCATCATAGCTTGCCATGCCTCCGGAGGAGGTGGTGGTGGTGGCGATCAGGATTCGGAGTCGTGCGCATTGGAGGAGCCATCCTGAAGAGGTTGACATCCATTAGCACATTGACAGACAAATATTGAAGCTGAATCCAACGGAATGAAAATTGCAACATATAGTCTTCACATCCGAACAAAATGAACGAATGCATTCCTCTTGAAATGGTCACATATCCATAAATTGTGAAGTCACGTAGAATTAAGGTAGAGAAATAAATCAACAAGGTACGAATCAAGAACGAATAATCGGTAAGAAATCCCAATCTCAAACCAATATCCGTGGAAGAAGAACTAGAGCTACTAGAATTCCCACCTATGAAACTCCCGAACCTTTCCGGTTATGCAATCAAGTGTTGGGGATACAGGGGAAGCATAATATCTCACCCAAACTAGCAAATCCTACATCCAGCTGTATCCATCCTTCAACACATAACCAAGAAAACTTCGGAAACCATCTACCTCAACCTTCGAAAAGCATCCGTTATACAAGTTATGGTGATACTCCCGAACTCCCGTCCCAGTACTGGGTGGTGTCGAGGTTATCTCACCAACGAACTGGATAAAAGAGATTTTCGATGTCGGCGTACTAAACTCAGGTATTCCAGAACTGCAACGATAAAATTATGACGACAACACCTCAGAGCTCAACTCCCCGGGACACTTCCACTAAACCCCTGACAGGAGGCACCAAGACAATGTTCTCATCATAAAACCATCGGAACGATTCCAAGATACCCGCGTGATCCTAAATTTTTTTAGTTAAATTTGAGAAGAGAAGAGTCAAAACTCTACGTCAGGATGCCTTACCAGAGCGATGAGGAGACTGGGAAGTAAAAAGAATTCCTAAACTCTCCGATATATAATTCCTAATGACTCAAAACATTTTTCTAGACACAACTCGGCCGCTAAAAACGATCAAGCAATGGGGCTCCTAAGGTCGGGGAAGGCTCTGATTACCAACTTGTAACACCCTCGATGCGACTATATCTCCCACGTGTCGAGGCACGACTTAGAGGCATAATCGCATTGAAGGCATATGTCGCAAGTTAGGCAATCTTCACAACATCCCATGTAATATGAATAATAAAGGGGAGATAACATAGTTGGTTTACACTCGCCACGTCAATCAAGTACATAAATAACATTACATCATCCAAACACTCATGGCCCGACTACGGCGCCAAAATAAAAGATAACCCAACATGCGACACGGTCCCAATCACCCCCAACTGGGCACCACTACTGATCATCAGGAAAGGAAACATAGTATCGTTGAGAGTCTTCGTCGAAGTCCCACTTGAGCTCGAACGCGTCACCTGGAGCGGAATCATCAGGGCCTACATCTGGTGTAATAGTAATCTGTGAGCCACAGGGACTCAGCAATCTCGCATCCTCGCGATCAAGACTATTTAAGCTTATAGGTAAGGTAAGGTGAATATGAGTGGAGCTGCAGCAAGCGACTAGCAAATATGGTGGCTAACTTATTCGCAAAAGAGAGTGAGAAGAGGAGGCAAAGCGCGAGCGAGAAACTAGAGAGCAACCTGCGCAAACATTACTCCAACACCGTGTCCACTTCCCGGACTCCGCCGAGAAGAGGCCATCACGGTAACACACTCAGTTGATTCATTTTAGTTAAGTGAAGGTTCAAGTTATCTACAACCGGACATTAACAAATTCCCATCTGCCCATAACCGCGGGCACGGCTTTCGAAAGTTCAAATCCCTGCAGGGGAGTCCCAACTTAGCCCATGACAAGCTCTCATGGTCAACGAAGGAATAGACCTCCTCCCAAGACGTTCCGATCAGACTCGGTATCTCGGTTATTCAAGACACTTCGACAGGTTAAAACAAGACCAGCAACACTGCCCGAATCTGCCGACAAATCCCGATAGGAGCTGCACATATCTCTTTCTCAGGGTACACTCAGATTGTCCTAGGTACGGGTAGGCCAGCCCAGAGTTGCCCCTGGTGGCCACCGACAGCTGATAGGTGGACCAACACTCAGAGGAGCACTGGCCCGGGGGGTTTAAAATAAGATGACCCTCGGGCTCCGGAAACCCAAGGGAAAAAGAGGCTAGGTGGCAAATGGTAAAACCAAGGTTGAGCATTGCTGGAAAATCTTTAATCAACGCGAACTATCAAGGGGTTCCCATTATAACCCAACCGTGATAGAGGCGGGGGTGTCCCGATCTTTCGATGAGATGATAACTATCGATTTGGTGGAGCCGACTTTGACGATCCGACTACGAACGTGCACGACATTGCGCCTTAGCAATCGCTAAACCAATCTCCTGAGGTTATTGACCACGCCGGAGCACGATCAACCTGACCACGAAGGTCTATTCCTGCAAGCAATCGAAGAACGAGCAAGAATATGATAAAAGCAAGCTGAATATTGCAAATATATATGAAGTATTGATAATGGTGGGGATCCGTAAGCGGTCTTGGTCTGGTCGTTGGACACAAACGAAGTACACGAAGTTGCAATGGCTAACTTTTAACTAAACAAATCCCAAGGAAAAGCTACTAGATGGATCCACTTATATAGGAGCAAGGGGTGGCGGCCAAGGAGGTGGGAGGACGTCCCAAGGCAGCCTAAAACTAAATCTAGGTCGTACAAGGCCAATGGGCCCAAGTGGAGGTGATGTAACACCTTTGGACTTGTAGTTTGACTCGGATTCTGCTGCAGCATCAGATTGTTTCGTACACAACTCAACGCTCCGGACGAATTTGAAGGTGATTCCAATTGGGTTGGAAAGTGCACGAAATCTAGTTTCCAACAAAAAAAGAATCACCCAATTCGGAGTCCGTATGAAAAACTTGTGTGCGTTTTGAGTCAGGTGTGTCTGTGCAGTCCGAATCTGAATCCAGAACGTGAGAGACTTGGACACTATCTTCTCTTGGGACAAAAGTGACGTGAGAGAACTTGTGCAAAACAGATTCCAATCCGAATTCAGGTACGAGATTGATTCTAGATAGATCCAATTTTTTTTCTTCTCTCTTTTTTTTCTCACGCTTTTTTTTCTTTTTCTTCTCTCTCTTTTTCTTTTTTTTCCTTTTTTCTCTTTTTTTTCTCTATCTTCTTTTTTCTCTCTTTTTTTTGTCTCTTTTTTTTCTCCCTCTTTCCAAAACAAACTAGATCTCAACTATTATTATGACAATGAATGGTGGGTAGCACCTGGTGGAAATTGATGGATGGGTGGTGGACAGCGGAAGAGATAATGATGCAGCGGTGGCGTGACTAATGTGAACAGAACTCGAAACTCTAAACGAACTAGACACTAAGACCAGCAACTCGACACGACGATGCAACCGATAATTCAACTATGCAAGCAATGAATAGAAAATTGTAAAGGCTCAGACTGGCTTGGATAAAGGATGAACAGATCTAACTTTTTTTGTGTGGCTTTTTCTTGGACAATAGGTAAGAAAATAAATCTAATCTAGGAAAACTGGAAATTCTCACCGAGCAACCTGAAAACTGATACCACTTGATAGAGGCGGGGGTGTCCCGATCTTTCGATGAGATGATAACTATCGATTTGGTGGAGCCGACTTTGACGATCCGACTACGAACGTGCACGACGTTGCGCCTTAGCAATCGCTAAACCAATCTCCTGAGGTTATTGACCACGCCGGAGCACGATCAACCTGACCACGAAGGTCTATTCCTGCAAGCAATCGAAGAACGAGCAAGAATATGATAAAAGCAATCTGAATATTGCAAATATATATGAAGTATTGATAATGGTGGGGATCCGTAAGCGGTCTTGGTCTGGTCGTTGGACACAAACGAAGTACACGAAGTTGCAATGGCTAACTTTTAACTAAACAAATCCCAAGGAAAAGCTACTAGATGGATCTACTTATATAGGAGCAAGGGGTGGCGGCCAAGGAGGTGGGAGGACGTCCCAAGGCAGCCTAAAACTAAATCTAGGTCGTACAAGGCCAATGGGCCCAAGTGGAGGTGATGTAACACCTTTGGACTTGTAGTTTGACTCGGATTCTGCTGCAGCATCAGATTGTTTCGTACACAACTGAACGCTCCGGACGAATTTGAATGTGATTCCAATTGGGTTGGAAAGTGCACGAAATCTAGTTTCCAACAAAAAAAGAATCACCCAATTCGGAGTCCGTATGAAAAACTTGTGTGTGTTTTGAGTCAGGTGTGTCTGTGCAGTCCGAATCTGAATCCAGAACGTGAGAGACTTGGACACTATCTTCTCTTGGGACAAAAGTGACGTGAGAGAACTTGTTGGACAGCAAATAAACATCTCTTTCTTCCTTATCTTCATATGTGGATTGTACAAATGTCCCATACACCTGCAATTAGACAAAACACAAAAGTGTGTGAAGTATTTTTGTTCTGGATAACATAAATAGATTATTGAATAGTTTGCACTAGAAATCACCTGACAAATATGCATATATGCAATATTTTTGGTCATATCCAAGGTAGTCATGTCCTCATCAAACCGCCTAAGGAATGCAAAATCCAGGAACATAACACCGATATGACGGAAACTAGGGCGGCAAGAGTGGAACAAAACACTAGTCGAGAGGCCGAGCCTTCCACCCTTTACCAAGTGTATAGATGCATTAAGATAACAAGGTAATATAATGATATCCCAACGAGTAAGTAAAAGTTCCAAGGAGGAACGGCCTTCAATCTTCACCTGCAACTAGCAACGCTATAAGAGGGGCTGAGCAAAGCGGTAACATAGCCAATCAACGGTTTGCTAGGACATGGTGGGTTAGAGGTTTGACATGGCAATTTGGGAGGCTTGAAAGCAAGTGGTAGGCATCGTAGCATTGGCATAGCAAAAGAGCGAGCAAACTAGCATAGCAAAGATAGTAGTGATTTCGAGGGTATGATCATCTTGCCTGCACAGTTATCAGAGTTGACTGGATCCTCGAAAGCAAACTCAACGGGCTCCTCGTTAGCAAACTCGTCTCCCGGCTCTACCCAAACAAGACAAACAAGCAACAAGGACACAATCAACCACGTGCAAGGATCAAACAATATGATGCAAAGATGATATGCTATGCGGGATGCGATGCGGGATGCATATGCAAGATATGACAGGGAATGCATGAACCTGGCCTCAACTTGGAAATCCAAGTGTGACACTAGAAAGATGAGATGAAATCGCTTGAAAATGATATAAAGAACGCCGGAATCGGAGTTACGGTTTGGAAATGGCAAGCGATTCAAATATGACACCGGTCTGCGATTTACAGCAAGTGACCATCTAAATGCAATGAGATGAACATGCTACAGCACCCAAACATGGCATAGAAATACATGGCAGGGATGCATTCAAGATGCTTAACAAAAGTCTAGCACTGAGCTATGGCCAATTCATCCATTAACAGGTTCAAACAAGCATGGCAAAATGCATATGGCAAACAGATCTCAGACTTAGTGAAATCAACACTTGTCTGGAATTTCAGATCAGGTAGCACTCTTCGAAGCAACAAAACTATATGCTACAGGACCTGAACATGGCAAAGTAACGCATGGCATGGAGCTACTCAAAGAGATTAACAAAAGTCCCTTAGTGACCTTGAGCCAAAAGGGATCAGAAAATACAATTGCAAGCATGTGAACATAGTAAAAACATAATCAGTTCTCAGACTTAGTGAAAACTTGCACATGCTGAAACATAACTCAGGTAGGCATGTTTACGAGCTCGATGCACTCACTACAGTGCAAGTCATGACAAGATAAGCATACATCCATCAAGAAGGCACAAAATGCAAGATAGACATGGCAAGAACAATAGCATATCATGCACAGATCAACTACAACATCATCGGCAAAATTGCAAACAAGTTGACAATCTGCCCAGATTCACAAAGTAGCAAAAGTAGAGATCGATTGACTCAAGTTAGGGTGCTCCAATATTGCAAACAAAGACATTGATGGATAGAGCACTACAATATCAACAAAACATCCTTACTGATCATCCTCAAAAGAGGCACGGATCACTAGGAAACAACATGAACATATGGCAACATGAGATAAACAGCTCAAGGACCACTTTGCAAGCTCGTGCCAGTCACCACACACATCACAAAAATACATGGGTTGCATCTCTGGAAATATGACAAAACCCTTAACAAAACATATGTAGAACATCAGGGCATATCATGCACACATTAATCATGGCAAAAATGACAAAAGGCTAAATGGAGCAGCAGATCTGACAATTATCTCAAGTAGCCCTCTTCTAACAGCATTTCGGGCATCAAGATGAACTCAAATGAAAATGATGCAATGGAACGAAATGATGTACTCTCTGAGATGAACATTTTGATATGCTATATGCATGAATCGGAGCTACGGATGCAAAGTTACGAGGCTATGAACATGGGCACTTGGATCTGAGAATTTGGGGACTTAGAAGAAATTTGACCTAGGGTTTACTGTAGCCAAATCTGGATCCGGCGAAAAAACACTGTAGCAGCGGCACGGAAGCCGAGGATGGCTGGACTTGGCCGGCCCGCCGGCCGGAGGAGGCCGATGGGGATCGCCGGCGTGCTCTCGCCGGAGCACGGGGCAGCGGGCGCGGCGTCGGGGTGGCAAGGGCGGCGCGGCCGCGGGCGATGCTGGCAGCCGGTTGATAGAGGCAAAGGTGTCCCGTCTTTCGATGAGATGATGGATATCGCTTTGGTGGAAGTCGACTTTGACGATCCGACTACGAACGTGCGAGGAAGTCGCGCCTTAGCAATCGCTAAACCAACTCCGAGAGGTTATTGACCACGCCGGAGCACGATCAACCTGACCACGAGGGTCTGTTTCCTGCGAGCAAACGAAGAACAAGCAAGAAACTAAGATTGCAATCTGGATATTGCGAATATAAGATGAAAGCTTTATTGATCAAGGTGGGGTTCTATGACGCCTTTGTCTGGTCGTTGAACACAAACGAAGTACGCGAAGTTGCAGCTATGGTGAACTTTAATCTAAACAAAACCCAAAGTCTAAACGGTGCCCTAAGGGCTGTATATATGGAGGAAGAGAGGGGGAATTTCGTGGCCCTTGGTGGAGGGGTCCGAAATCAACCCTATCTCTTGTTTCCCCACACATACGGACTCTAAAAATAGCCTATACTTATGTATTTCGAAATTACATGGGCCTGGCCCAATAAAAAGGTGACGCAGCACCTATAATAGCCTCGGGACGAAATTTATGAAGTGGCATCTTGTATATTTCGTCCAAGGCTTCATGCACCCATTATGGTGGCTTCAAAGTCCTGAAATCATCACTTGTAACTCCGTTCTTGTTCCCCTTGCGCATGCCATCATCTCCATGCTTGTTCTTGCTCCAATGTTCATCCTTCTCCAAGCTAGGCCCTTCATTTGTAAGCAAAACAAATGTATCCAATTTAGGAAGCATCATATTCTCATGAACATTAGAACCATTACCAAGAAATGAAAGTACCTGATAATTTAATTGGCGTGCGCGAGCTCTAGTAATTGGTCCCGTATATGTAGCAGTAGGGGCTGTGGGTGTAACAATGGTATTGATGTCCTCATCATCCTCCCCTTCTTGAAATGAAGTCGTCCTTGACGGAAGCTCATCTTCCTCACCCAAATAAGGCTTCAAATCTGCAATGTTAAAAGTGGGACTAACCCCAAAATCTGCAGGCAGCTCAAGTTTATATAGATTATCATTTATTTTCTCTAACACCTTAAAGGCACCATCAGCACGTGGCATTAGCTTTGATTTGCGCAAATCAGGAAATCTATCCTTACGCAAATGTAACCAAACAAGATCTCCAGGTGCAAACACAACATGTTTTCTACCCTTATCTCCAGCAAGTTTATATTTAGCATTCATACGCTCAATGTTTTCCTTAGTTAACTCATGCATTTTTAAAATCAATTCAGCACGTTGTTTAGCATCAAAATTAACCTTCTCCGAAGATGGAAGAGGCAACAAATCAATAGGTGCACGAGGTAGGAAACCATACACAACTTCAAAAGGGCACATATTAGTAGTAGAATGTAATGAACGATTATAAGCAAATTCAGTATGAGGCAATCATTCCTCCCATATTTTCTTATTATTCTTCAAAACAGCCCTAAGCATAGTAGACAACGTTCTATTGACTACTTCAGTTTGTCCATCAGTTTGGGGGTGACAAGTAGTACTAAAAAGCAGTTTAGTCCCCAACTTAGCCCATAAACATCTCCAAAAGTGGCTAAGAAATTTAGTATCACGATCTGAAACAATAGTATTTGGCACACCATGCAAGCGAATAATTTCACGAAAGAACAAATCAGCAACATTAACAGCATCATCGCTTTTATGACATGGTATAAAGTGTGCCATTTTCGAGAATCTATCCACGACAACAAATATGCTATCCCTCCCCTTCTTTGTTCGAGGTAAACCTAAAACAAAGTCCATAGATATATCCTCCCAAGGAACACTAGGTACAGGCAAAGGCATATATAAACCATGAGGATTGAGTCGTGACTTAGCTTTTTGACATGTAGTGCATCGAGCAATAAAACGCTCAACATCCCGTCTCATCTTTGGCCAAAAGAAATGTGTAGCAAGTACGTCCTCCGTCTTTTTCACGCCAAAGTGTCCCATTAATCCTCCTCCATGCGCCTCCTGCAACAGCAAAGGACGAACGGAGCTAGCTGGAATGCATAGCTTGTTAGCACGAAACACAAATCCATCGTTAACGACAAACTTGTTCCACATTCTTCCTTCTTTACAATTCTGCATTACATCTTTAAAATCAGCATCATGCACATATTGATCTTTGATGGTCTCCAAACCAAATATTTTGAAGTCAAGTTGTGAAAGCATAATATAGCGACGAGACAAAGCATCAGCAATAACATTTTCTTTTCCCTTCTTGTGTTTAATGACATAAGGGAAAGTCTCAATGAATTCAACCCATTTAGCATGTCTACGGTTCAGTTTAGCTTGACTTTTAATATGTTTCGAAGATTCATGATCAGAATGTATAACAAATTCTTTGGGCCATAAATAATGTTGCCATGTTTCTAAAGTCCGAACAAGAGCATATAATTCTTTATCATAAGTAGAATAATTCAGACTAGGCCCACTCAATTTTTCAGAAAAGTATGCAACGGGTTTGCCATCTTGTAATAACACACCTCCTAATCCAATTCCACTAGCATCACATTCAAGCTCAAAAGTCTTATTGATAGAGGCGAGGGTCCCGATCTTTCGATGAGATGATAACTATCGATTTGGTGGAGACGACTTTGACGATCCGACTACAAACGTGCACGACGTTGCGCCTTAGCAATCGCTAAACCAATCTCCTGAGGTTACTGACGATGCCGAAAACACGGTCAGCCTGACCACGAAGGTCTATTCCTGCAAGCAATCGAAGAACGAGGAAGAATATGATAAAGCAATCTGAATATTGCAAACATATATGAGGTATTGATAATGGTGGGGATCCGGAAGCGGTCTTGGTCTGGTCGTTGGACACAAACAAAGTACACGAAGTTGCAATGGCTAACTTTTAACTAAACAAATCCCAAGGAAAAGCTACTAGATGGATCTACTTATATAGGAGCAAGGGGTGGAGGCCAAGGAGGTGGGAGGATGTCCCAAGGCAGCCTAAAACTAAATCTAGGTCGTACAAGGCCAATGGGCCCAAGTGGAGGTGATGTAACACCTTTGGACTTGTAGTTTGACTCGGATTCTGCTGCAGCATCAGATTGTTTCATCCACAACTCAACGCTCCGGACGAATTTGAAGGTGATTCCAATTGGATTGGAAAGTGCACGAAATCTAGTTTCCAACAAAAAAAGAATCACCCAATTCGGAGTCCATATGAAAAACTTGTGTGCGTTTTGAGTCAGGTGTGTCTGTGCAGTCCGAATCTGAATCCAGAAGGTGAGAGACTTGGACTCTATCTTCTCTTGGGCCAAAAGTGACGTGAGAGAACTTTTTGGACAGCAAATAAACATCTCTTTCTTCCTTATCTTCATATGTGGATTGTACAAATGTCCCATGCACCTGCAATTAGACAAAACACAAAAGTGTGTGAAGTATTTTTGTTCTGGATAACATAAATAGATTATTGAATAGTTTGCACTAGAAATCACCTGACAAATATGCATATATGCAATATTTTTGGTCATATCCAAGGTAGTCATGTCCTCATCACTTATTAAAATCAGGAAGTTGGAGTAAAGGAGCATGTGTCAACTTATCTTTCAATACCGTGAAGGCTTCTTCCTGTGCAGTACCCCAAAGAAAAGACACATCTTTCTTTGTAAGCTCATTGAGAGGTGCAACAATGGTGCTGAAATCTCTCACAAAACGCCTATAGAATCCAGCAAGGCCAAGAAAACTCCTCACTTGTGTGACCGTTTTGGGCTGCGACCAACTCTCAATAGCTTCAATCTTGGCTTTATCAACTTCAATTCCCTGTGGAGTAACAACATAGCCAAGAAAAGATACTCGGTCGGTGCAAAAGGTGCACTTCCCAAGGTTACCAAACAAACGTGCATCACGTAGAGCAATAAAAACAACACGTAAATGTTCCAAATGTTCTTCCAAAGATCTGCTATAAATCAGTATATCATCAAAATAGACTACCACAAAAGGCATGACTAACCACTCATATAATCCAAACTTAGTTTTAAATGCTGTTTTCCATTCATCCCCCAATTTCATATGAATTTGATGGTATCCACTACGCAAATCAACTTTGGAGAATATTGTAGAGCCACTCAATTCATCAAGCATATCATCTAGCCTAGGAATAGGATGACGATAACGAATAGTAATATTATTAATGCCTCTACAATCAACACACATATGCGATGTACCATCCTTTTTCGGCACTAGAATAATAGGAACAGCACAAGGACTAAGGGATTCGCGTATATAACCTTTGTTGAGAAGCTCTTGTACTTGACGCATAATCTCCTTCGTCTCCTCTGGATTGGTACGGTATGGCGCACGGTTTGGCAGTGAAGCACCGGGAATTAAGTCAATCTGATTCTCAATCCCTCGAATAGGTGGTAATCCCGGTGGCACGTCTTGTGGAAAGACGTCAGCGAACTCCTGCAAAATGTTAGTGATAGCAGGAGGCAAAGAGGAAGGCATGTCCTCGAATTAAAATAATGCCTCTTTGCACACAAAAGCATAGCAAACAGATTTGCTGAAATCTAGCTCATCAATATCATATTTTGTGGCAAATAAACATGCACTTTTCAATTTAATTTCAGAAGCAACACTAGATGGTTTATTATTAGGCTTCATTTGTTGCTCAAATTCTTTTGCCACAATCTGATTTTCACTCTTATTCTTCTCCTGTTTTGCTTTATTAGCTCTATTAATATCATCTTTCAAAATGGAATCAGGAGTCATAGGAAGCAAAGTAATATTTTTATCCTTATGAACAAGAGTGTAGTGATTGTTTCTACCATGGTGTACAGAATTTTTATCAAATTGCCATGGTCTACCAAGTAATAAGGAACATGCTTGCATAGGTACCACATCACAATCAACATAATCAGCATATGTAGAGATACTAAAATGCACACGAACAGTACGTGTTACTTTAACCTTGCCGCTGTTGTTGAACCATTGGATGTAGTAAGGATGTGGATGTGGTCTTGTGGTGAGAGAAAGCTTCTCCACCATCTCCATGCTAGCCAAGTTGTTGCGGCTCCCTCCATCTATGATGACGCGCACAGAACGTTCTTTCATAACTCCCTTGGTATGGAACAAATTGTGCCTCTGATTTTGCTCAGCTTGTGTGACCTGCACACTCAAAACACGTTGAGCAACTAAACATTCATACCTGTCAGCGTCTTCAGGAGCCATGTATTGCGTCTCATGATCAGAATCATCTCCACCATGTTCTTCACGTGTAATAAGAGCCAAAGTCTCCTCATCATAGTCACTAGCGGACTCATATCCACCATCCGCGGTAGCAATCATCCATGCGGAGATTTGCATTCTCTCGCATAATGACCTCCTCCCTTACAACGATGACAAATAATATCACTTGTGTGCCCTGTTGATGCCATGGAAGAAGAAGAACTCTGTGCAGGCCCAACAGGTGCGCTCTTGGCAGATAATGGTGGTTGTGCCTGTTTTCTTGTATCACGACTGGAGGAGGCACGTGATTGAGGTGCTGGTGTAGTTGAAGTAGAAGATGCACGCGGTGTCCATGATGAAGGTCGGCCTGCAGAAAAGTTAGTTCGCGCCAATGCTTGTCGATCCTGCACTTCACGTTCAGCTTTACAAGCAAGATGGAATAAACGAGTGATATTAGTATACTCCTTATAGTCTAGAATGGTCTGAATCTCTCTATTTAATCCACCCAGAAAACGTGCAAGCATAGCTTCATTCTCCTCAACAATACCATATCTAATCATGCCAGTTTGTAATTCCTGATAATATTCTTCTACAGAATTTTTTCCTTGTCTTAAGCGCTGTAATTTTTGAAGCAATGCACGTTGATAATATGGTGGAACCCAACGAGTACGCACAGCAGTTTTCAAAGCAACCCAAGTAGTTGGAATAGGATATAATCTACAATGTTTAGACCACCATACACATGCAAAACTAGTGAAAGCACAAACAGCAGCGGCAACCCGTCTCTCCTCGGGATATTGTAAACATGTAAATCGTTGTTCAGTTTCTAACTCCCAAGTAAGATATATATCAGGAACATATCTACCCTCGAAAGGTGGAATATTCAATTTCAGTTTAGGAAGATGGTCATGATCTCGTACCTGAGGGAAAGCCCTACCATTGTGATTATTTGCATGTAGATGACCTGGTGGTTGTGGTGCAGGTGGTTGCACGTAGTTCTGATTTTGAGCAACCTCATCCTCGTAATCTCGCACATAATCATCCTCCTCCGCATCAGCAGCAGGAGCCACAGAAGTATCAACAGCAGCACCAACAGTTTGGCCAAACGCAAGAGGAACACGGCTCGCTCGGCGGAGGTCTGTTTCGCGACGTGGAGGTAGTCGTTGTTGTTGTTGTTGTTGGACAGGTGCGTTAGGTGCAGCGGGTGGTGGTGGTGGAAGACGCGCGAGCAATTCATTAAACTTGTTATCGAGCTTTGTTTCGAACGTCTTCTCCATGCCATCTATCTTCTCCATGGCCTCTTCAAATCTGTTTAGCACATCTTGCACCTGTCCACTCATCATTTGCTAAAATTTATCATGCAAATCCTTATTCGTCATGTTCTCCCAGTCAGTCTCGTTGGCTTGTGATCCTGGCATGGTTAGCAGCAATAGAAACACACAAGAATATGATCCTACAGACTACTAACAAGAGGTGGTGGTGGGTGTCACAAATCCGTCAAGCAAATCTCAAATTCTTACCAATTCTTACCCAGCAGCAGGCGGTGATCGGCAACCGTTGTAGTCAAAAACTCTCAAAGCTTGGATAGAGCGATTACCAGGGAGAGTCAAACGCACGACGTAGATGTATGTGGAGCTGGGAAGGCTTATAATATGGTAGCAAAAAGGGTCAGCAAAAATCAATTCAGAGATGCAAAGTTGAATAAACGCTCAACGACGGTACTGTGCTGGTCCTAGGCTAGACCGTGCTAGAGACACGAGCCTAGAACACTAACAAAATCACGGCGCTGCACGTAAACAAGGAAAAAGCACACTCTGGATTTTTTTTCGCTCTTTTTTTTTGCGAAAAATCACTATAATGGCGAGTGTCTCAAAACTCTTCCTAGCTCAAACTGACAGGATGGGCACGAAATTTTTTCGACCAATTTTTTTTTTCGACTGCCCGGACCCAAAAACTGGAAACGGGTCAAAAAACCTTCCTATAACGGCGACTGTCTCAAAACACTCAGAAACACCTAAAAATAGGATAGCCAGAATTTTTTTTCGAAAAATGCATTTTCGAAAAATTTTGGGCCTAAACGGAGCGTGGTTTACAGACTCATTTTTTTTTCCGAAACCTACTCCGGCAAGGAAACACGAATCGGAATCTAGATGGATCTCGAAAACAAACCGAATATAACAAGAATTCGGATTGGTGGTGGATATATGGTGGTGGTATATGGCAGCGGTGGTGGTAGCGGTGGTAGTATATGGATATGGATTGGTGGTGGTATATGGCACGGATTGGTGGTGGTATATGGATACGGATTCAGAGCGGTGGTGGTAGGTGGCAGGGGCGATGATGATGGTGCGGTGGCGGCGTGACAACTTATGACCAGAACTCGAAACTCTAAAAGACTAGACGCTAAGACCAGCAACTAGACACGACGATGCAACCGCAAATTCAACAAAGCAAAACCCTAAAAAGATTATGCAAAGGCTCAGATTGGTTCGGATATGATGAACTAACCCTAATTTTTTTTGTGGCTTTTTCGTGGACTGTAGGTATGAAGAACAGACTCGATCCAAACTACGAAAAACTGTAAAATCTCACCGAGCAACCTGGAAATCTGATACCACTTGATAGAGGCAAAGGTGTCCCGTCTTTCGATGAGATGATGGATATCGCTTTGGTGGAAGTCGACTTTGACGATCCGACTACGAACGTGCGAGGACGTCGCGCCTTAGCAATCGCTAAACCAACTCCGAGAGGTTATTGACCACGCCGGAGCACGATCAACCTGACCACGAGGGTCTGTTTCCTGCGAGCAAACGAAGAACAAGCAAGAAACTAAGATTGCAATCTGGATATTGCGAATATAAGATGAAAGCTTTATTGATCAAGGTGGGGTTCTGTGACGCCTTTGTCTGGTTGTTGAACACAAACGAAGTACGCGAAGTTGCAGCTATGGTGAACTTTAATCTAAACAAAATCCAAAGTCTAAACGGTGCCCTAAGGGCTGTATATATGGAGGAAGAGAGGGGGAATTTCGTGGCCCTTGGTGGAGGGGTCCGAAATCAACCCTATCTCTTGTTTCCCCACACATACGGACTCTAAAAATAGCCTATACTTATGTATTTCGAAATTACATGGGCCTGGCCCAATAAAAAGGTGACGCAGCACCTATAATAGCCTCGGGACGAAATTTATGAAGTGGCATCTTGTATATTTCGTCCAAGGCTTCATGCACCCATTATGGTGGCTTCAAAGTCCTGAAATCATCACTTGTAACTCCGTTCTTGTTCCCCTTGCGCATGGCATCATCTCCATGCTTGTTCTTGCTCCAATGTTCATCCTTCTCCAAGCTAGGCCCTTCATTTGTAAGCAAAACAAATGTATCCAATTTAGGCAGCATCATATTCTCATGAACATTAGAACCATTACCAAGAAACGAAAGTACCTGATAATTTAATTGGCGTGCACGAGCTCTAGTAATTGGTCCCGTATATGTAGCAGTAGGGGCTGTGGGTGTAACAATGGTATTGATGTCCTCATCACCGGTCGGCGACCGAGGCGGAGGCGGCGGCGTGCGGCGATGGCGGGCGGCGGCGCGGTGCCTGCTCGGTGGCGGCGGGGATCCGGCGAGCCGCGCGGGAGGAAGGAGAAGGTCGGGCGGCGGCAGAGAAGACCCGGGCTCCGGGAGCTCTCCTCGGGCCCAGCGGGCCGCGGGTGGCGGTGGAGGTGATCTGCCACGTGGCAGGCGGCGGTTGGCGGAGGCGGATCCGGATGCGTCTAGCTCCGTCCGGACGTGTCCGGCGGCGGCGGAGATCCGAAAATTTAGGGTTAGGACGGGGGAGGATCCGGATTTTCGGGGAGAGGCCTTAATATAGACATAGAGGGAGCTAGGAGAGTCCAAATGAGGTGCGGTTTTCGGCCACGCGATCGTGATCGAACGATCTAGATGATGGAGACGGCTTAGGTGGGTTTTCAGCCAAATTGGAGGGGTGTTGGGCTGCAACACACACGAGGCCTTTTCGGTCCCTCGGTTAACCGTTGGAGTATCAAACGTAGTCCAAATGATACGAAACTTGACAGGCGGTCTACCGGTAGTAAACCAAGACCGATTGGCAAGTCTCGGTCCAATCCGGAAATGTTTAATCCCCACACATGAAAGAAAGCTAGAAATGACCACCGGAGGAGAACGAAGCGCCGGAATGCAAAACGGACAACGGGAAAATGCTCGAATGCATGAGATGAACACGTATGCAAATGCAATGCACATGATGACATGATATGAGATGCATGACAACGACAACAACACACGGAGACAAAAACCCGAACCCGAGAAAATAAATTAACTTAACGCCGGAAACGGCAAGAGTTGGAGTACAAATTGGGAAAGTTACATCCGGGGTGTTACACGGAACCATGAGGCTTGTTATGAGAAGCTCTGGTTTGTGAGAAGCTTATACCAAAACCTGCCCCAAACGGGACAATTTTTTCACCATAGCATGTTGATGTCGTTCCATGATAGCATGCCAAGTTTCATGAATTTCAGACAAGTTTTGGATTTACTAGAATTTTAGAACAATGTTTCTCAATGTTTGCAGCCAAGCGACGATGTCGCGGTGTTTGACATTCATTCCAATTTCTTGCATGGAACCTAAGCATGCAACCAAGGATATACGTTTGATTTTTCAACCCATTTTTATGCACTGGAGCATGTGTCTGTAGTTCAATTTTGAATTATGTGGATGAATGCATAGAAAACTCAGTTAATGTATAAAAAAGTCCAAATGAACCCGGAAAATTCCAAAATTTAACCGATAGGGCCGAAGGCCCAGCCAGCCCACCAGGCCGCCGCCTTCCTCTCGGGCAGGAGGATTCCCGCCGCCGCACACACGCCGAGGGAGTCCGAGCCGGACTCCCATCATCGCCCCCTGCCGCAAGTCGCCCCCCGGGCCCGCCTCATCCCCATCCCCGCCGCCTCTTCACCGATGAGCCGAGCCGCGCCGACGCCACCACCGCCGAAGCCCAGCCCCACCGCCGCAAGCCCTTGGAGCCACGCTGGATCCCGTCGTCTTCGGTTAACCGGTAAAAACTGATCCGGGTTTCCCTCAGTTTTTCTCTTGGTTTATTTTCTTCTTTTAGGGTTAGGGTTTTCTCAGTTTTTACGTTCGGTTCTAATTTGCGGACGTTCATCCGTTAACCCGCGGTAGCGAATGATTTTCCTTCATTAATAAATGTTAATGAATGTTCGTTCATTAGTCTTTCATTTTTATTTTAGTTTTTTCGGCCATGGACCTATCCGCAAATACTTTTATCACAGATTAGCCCCTAAACTTCAAATCTTCACAACTTTTTGCTTGTTCGTCCAAATCCAGTGAAACCAATGCCAAAATCTTCGTCTTGTTCCCCTCTTTCCAGATAATCAACTTGAACAAGGTTTTGACAAATTAAAATTTAGTTTCAAGCAGATTTGAATTCGAACTTCTTTTGATCGTAGTTTGAGTTTCGTAGCTCTCATTCGATTGATTCTTTTTGCAAATCGAAGCTCTTTAGTTAAACTTTCAGTTTGGATCTTCTCATTTGAGTTTTACCTTGGCATATTATGCTTGAGTGCTTATGTATGCTATTGTTTGTTTATGATAGAGTTTCCGGAGTGCAAAGCGTGCTACTACGAGTCACTAGGGTTGTTAGATCATCAGCATGGCAAGTAACACTTTGATCATATGCCTTATTACCTAGTTTTTATGCATTAGTTTCAATCCTCAAACATTGTATGAGTAGGATCTGTATAACATGTGGGTTTTGGGAAGTAGTTGTTAAGGTAGTACCTATTGCCATTTTATTCAAACCTTAGGAGTTACTACGTTACGCTTATTATAGTTTGCTATGCTATGCTCGTAGACGTGGTTCGGTTTGAGTGATTCATGACAGATGTGAGTATTAATATGAACTAAGGGATCACTTAAGGTGGCTACTTTAACACACATCTAGGTGGATTGGTTTGTGGGCACCTGGGGAATCCAATGTTGTCCAAAGGAGATCCCGGGTATCTGTGTGATTTTCCTATGGTTTGCCACCCAGGCTCAAAGGGATCATTATGTTATTCATGCTAGAAACTTCCGTGTGCAGCCGCAAGCCATTATGGGCTCTGGCATAGTTGAGTATGTTGTGTGACCTCTTTCAGTGGTACACTAGCAGATGTAGGGGATTGTAGTTGGTACGGTTTACCCGTTGAAAGAGTTAACACTTCTTAAAGACTGTGTCTCGGTCATCCGTTTCTCAAACATCATGTAGTGTGAGAAATACAACATAGCAGATCGAGTCTTGTGGGGGAAAAAATGTGCAAACCTCTGCATGTTGGAAATATGCCCTAGAGGCAATAATAAATTGATTATTATTAGATTTCCTTGTTCATGATAATCGTTCATTATCCATGCTAGAATTGTATTGATAGGAAATTCAGATACATGTGTGGATACATAGACAACACCATGTCCCTAGTAAGCCTCTAGTTGACTAGCTCGTTGATCAATAGATAGTTACGGTTTCCTGACCATGGACATTGGATGTCGTTGATAACGAGATCACATCATTAGGAGAATGATGTGATGGACAAGACCCAATCCTAAGCATAGCACTAGATCGTGTAGTTCGTATGCTAAAGCTTTTCTAATGTCAAGTATCATTTCCTTAGACCATGAGATTGTGCAACTCCCGGATACCGTAGGAGTGCTTTGGGTGTGCCAAACGTCACAACGTAACTGGGTGGCCATAAAGGTACACTACGGGTATCTCCGAAAGTGTTTGTTGGGTTGGCACGAATCGAGACTGGGATTTGTCACTCCGTGTAAACGGAGAGGTATCTCTGGGCCCACTCGGCAGGACATCATCATAATGTGCACAATGTGATCAAGGAGTTGATCACGGGATGATGTGTTACAGAACGAGTAAAGAGACTTGCCGGTAACGAGATTGAACAAGGTATCGGGATACCGACGATCGAATCTCGGGCAAGTATCGTACCGCTAGACAAAGGGAATTGTATACGGGATTGATTAAGTCCTTGACATCGTGGTTCATCCGATGAGATCATCGTGGAACATGTGGGAGCCAACATGGGTATCCAGATCCCGCTGTTGGTTATTGACCGGAGAGTCATCTCGGTCATGTCTGCATGTCTCCCGAACCCGTAGGGTCTACACACTTAAGGTTCGGTGACGCTAGGGTTATAGAGATATTAGTATGCGGTAACCCGAATGTTGTTCGGAGTCCCGAATGAGATCCAGGACGTCACGAGGAGTTCCGGAATGGTCCGGAGGTAAATAATATATATAGGAACTGCTATTTCGGCCATCGGGACAAGTTTCGGGGTCACCGGTATTGTACCGGGACCACCGGAAGGGTCCCAGGGGTCCACCGGGTGGGGCCACCTGCCCCGGGGGCCACATGGGCTGTAGGGGGTGCGCCTTGGCCTACATGGGCCAAGGGCACCAGCCCCTAGAGGCCCATGCGCCAAAGGGACAAGAGGAGGGGAGAGTCCTAAAAGGGGAAGGCACCTCCGAGGAGCCTTGGGGAGGATGGACTCCTCCCCCCTTGGCCGCACCCTTCCTTGGAGGAAGGGGAAAGGCTGCGCCCTCCCCCTCTCCCTTGGCCCTATATATAGTGGGGGAAGGGAGGGCAACCAAACCCTAAGCCCTGGCGCCTCCCTCTCCCTCCCATGACACATCTCCCTCCTCCCGCAGCGCTTGGCGAAGCCCTGTTGGAATCCCGCTACTTCCACCACCACGCCGTCGTGCTGTTGGATCTCCATCAACCTCTCCTCCCCCCTTGCTGGATCAAGAAGGAGGAGACGTCGCTGCTCCGTACGTGTGTTGAACGCGGAGGTGCCGTCCGTTCGGCGCTAGGATCATTGGTGATTTGGATCACGACGAGTACGACTCCATCAACCCCGTTCTCTTGAACGCTTCCGCGCGCGATCTACAAGGGTATGTAGATCCACTCCTCCCTCATTGCTAGATGACTCCATAGATTGATCTTGGTGATGCGTAGGAAAATTTTGAATTTATGCTACGTTCTCCAACAGTGGCATCATGAGCTAGGTCTATGCGTAGTTTCTATGCACGAGTAGAACACAAAGTAGTTGTGGGCATTGATTTTGTTCAATATGCTTGCCGTTACTAGTCTTATCTTGATTCAGCGGCATCTTGGGATGAAGTGGCCCGGACCAACCTTACACGTACGCTTACGTGAGACCGGTTCCACCGACTGACATGCACTAGTTGCATTAGGTGGCTGGCGGGTGTCTGTCTCTCCCACTTAAGTCGGATCTGATTCGATGAAAAGGGTCCTTATGAAGGGTAAATATCACTTGGCATATCACGTTGTGGTTTTTGCGTAGGTAAGAAACGTTCTTGCTAGAAACCCATAGCAGCCACGTAAAACATGCAAACAACAATTAGAGGACGTCTAACTTGTTTTTGCAGGGTATGCTATGTGATGTGATATGGCCAAAGGATGTGATGAATGATATATGTGATGTATGAGATTGATCATGTTCTTGTAATAGGAATCACGACTTGTGTGTCGATGAGTATGACAACCGGCAGGAGCCATAGGAGTTGTCTTAATTTATTTATGACCTGCGTGTCAACATAAACATGTAATTACTTTACTTTATTGCTAAGCATTAGCTGTAGTAGTAGAAGTAATAGATAACGTGACAACTTCATGGAGACACGATGATGGAGATCATGATGATGGAGATCATGGTGTCATGCCGGTGACAAGATGATCATGGAGCCCCAAAGATGGAGATCAAGAGGAGCAAAGTGATGATGGCCATATCATGTCACTATTTGATTGCATGTGATGTTTATCATGTTTATACATCTTATTTGCTTAGAACGACGGTAGTAAATAAGATGATCCCTCACTAAAATTTCAAGAAGGTGTTCCCCCTAACTGTGCACCGTTGCGAAAGTTCGTCGTTTCAAAGCACCACGTGATGATCGGGTGTGATAGATTCTTACGTTCGAATACAACGGGTGTTGACGAGCCTAGCATGTACAGACATGGCCTCGGAACACATGCGAAACACTTAGGTTGACTTGACGAGCCTAGCATGTGTACAGACATGGCCTCGGAACACAAGAGACCGAAAGGTCGAGCATGAGTCATATGGTAGATACGATCAACATGAAGATGTTCACCGATGTTGACTAGTCCGTCTCACGTGATGATCGGACACGGCCTAGTTGACTCGGATCATGTAATCACTTAGATGACTAGAGGGATGTCTATCTGAGTGGGAGTTCATAAGATGAACTTGTTTATCCTGAACATAGTCAAAAGGATTTTGCAAATTATGTCGTAGCTCGCGCTTTAGTTCTACTGTTTAGATATGTTCCTAGAGAAAATTTAGTTGAAAGTTGATAGTAGCAATTATGCAGACTAGGTCCGTAAACTGAGGATTGTCCTCATTGCTTCATAGAAGGCTTATGTCCTTAATGCACCGCTCAGTGTGCTGAACCTCGAACGTCGTCTGTGGATGTTGCGAACATCTGACATACACGTTTTGATGACTATATGATAGTTCAGTGAGTAATGCTAAATGGTTTAGAATTGAGGCACCAAAGACGTTTTTGAAACATCGCAGAACATATGAGATGTTCCAAGGACTGAAATTGGGATTTCAGGCTCGTGCCCACGTCAAGAGGTATAAGACCTCCGACGATTTTCTTAGCCTGCAAACTAAGGGAGAAAAGCTCAATTGTTGAGCTTGTGCTCAGACTGTCTGAATACAACAATCATTTGAATCAAGTGGGAGTTGATCTTCCAGATGAGATAGTGATGTTTCTCCGAAGTCATTACCACCAAGCTGCTAGAGCTTCGTGATGAACTATAACATATCAGGGATAGATATGATGATCCTTGAAATACTCGCGATGTTTGACACCGCGAAAGTAGAAATCAAGAAGGAGCATCAATTGTTGATGGTTAGTGAAACCACTAGTTTTAAGAAGGGCAAGGGCAAGAAGGGATACTTCATGAAATGGAAAATCAGCTGCTGCTCTAGTGAAGAAACCCAAGGTTGAACCCAAACCCGAGACTAAGTGCTTCTGTAATAAAGGGAACAGCCACGGGAGCAGAATTACCCTAGATACTTGGTAGATAAGAAGGCTGGCAAGGTCGATAGAAGTATATTGGATATACATTATGTTAATGTGTACTTTACTAGTACTCCTAGTAGCACCAGGGTATTAGATACCGGTTCGGTTGCTAAGTGTTAGTAACTCGAAATAAAAGCTACAGAATAAACGGAGACTAGCTAAAGGTGATCTGACGATATGTGTTGGAAGTGTTTCCAATGTTGATATGATCAAGCATCGTACGCTCCCTCTACCATCGAGATTGGTGTTTGCGTTGAGCATAGACATGATTGGATTACGTCTATCGCAATACGGTTATTCATTTAAGGAGAATAATGGTTACTTTGTTTATTTGAATAATACCTTCAATGGTCTTGCACCTAAAATGAATGGTTCATTGAATCTCGATCATAGTGATACACATGTTCATGCCAAAAGATATAAGATAGTAATGATAGTACCACCTACTTGTCGCACTGCCACTTAAGTCATATCGGTATAAAAACGCATGAAGAAGCTCCATGTTGATGGATCTTTGGACTCACTCATTTTTGAAAAGTTTGAGACATGCGAACCATGTCTATTGGTGTATATGCATGAAGAAACTCCATGCAAATGGACCGTTTGGACTCACTTGATTTCTGAATCACTTGAGACATGCAAATCATACCACATGGGCAAGATGACTAAAAGCCTCGGTTTCAGTAAACGGAACTAGAAAGCAACTTGTTGGAAGTAATACATTTTGATGTGTGCAGTCCAATGAGTGCTGAGGCGTGTAGTGGATATCGTTATGCTCTTACTTCATAGATAATTTGAGTAGATGTTGAGTATATTTACTTGATGAATCACGAGTCTGAATTATTGAAAGGTTCAAGAAATTTCAGGGTGAAGTTGAAAGATCGTCGTGACAAGAGGATAAAATATCTATGATATGATCATAGAGATGAATATCTGAATTACGAGTTTGGCACAGAATTAAGACATTGTGGAAATTGTTTCACAACTAATACAGCCTGGAACACCATAGTGTGATGGTGTGTCCGAACATCACCCTATTGGATATGATGCATACCATGATGTCTCTTATCGAATTACCACGATAGTTTATGGGTTAGGCATTAGAGACAACCACATTCACTTTAAAAAGGGTCACCACGTAATTCCGATGAGATGACACCGTATGAACTATGGTTTAGAGAAAACCTAAGTTGTCATTTCTTAAAAGTTTGGGGCTGCGACGCTTATGTGAAAAAGTTTCAGGCTGATAAGCTCGAACCCAAAGCGGATAAATGCATCTTCATAGGACACCCAAAACAGTTGGGTATACCTCCTGTCTCAGATTCAAAAGCAATAAGGGATTGTTTCTAGAATCGGGTCCTTTCTCGAGGAAAAGTTTCTCTCGAAAGAATTGAGTGGGAGGATAGTGGAGACTTGATGAGGTTATTGAACCGTCTCTTCAACTAGTGTGTGGCAGGGCACAGGAAGTTGTTCCTGTGGCACCTACACCAATTGAAGTGGAAGCTTATGATAGTGATCATGAAACTTCAGATCAAGTCACTACCAAACCTCGTAGGTCGACAAGGATGTGTACTACTTCAAAGTGGTACGTAACCCTGTCTTGGAAGTCATGTTGCTAGACAACAATGAACCTACGAGCTATGGAGAAGCGATGGTGGGCCCGGAATCCGATAAATGGCTCAAGACCATAAAATCCGAGAGAGGATCCATGTATGAAAACAAAGTGTAGACTTTGGAAGAACTACTTGATGGTCGTAAGGCTATTGAGTACAGATGGATTTTAAAAGGAAGATGGACAATGATGGTAAATGTCACCATTAAGAAAGCTCGACTTGTCGTTAAGATGTTTCCCGACAAGTTCAAGGAATTGACTACGATGAGACTTTCTCACTTGTAGCGATGCTAAGAGTCTGTTGGAATTATATTAGCGATTACTGCATTATTTATGAAATCTTGCAGATAGGATGTCGAAACATTGTTTCCTCGACGATTTTCTTGAGGAAAGGTCGTATGTGATACAACCGGAAGGTTTTGTCAATCCTGAAAGATGCTAATAAGTATGCAAAGCTCCAGTAATCTTTCTAAGGACTGGAGTAAGCATCTCGGAGTTGGAATGTACGCTTTGATGAGATGATCAAAGATTTTGGGTTTATACAAAGTTTATGAGAAACTTGTATTTCCAAAGAAGTGAGTGGGAGCACTATAGAATTTCTGATGAGTATATGTTGTTGACATATTATGGATCAGAAATGACGTAGGATTTCTGGAAAGCATATAGGGTTATTTGAAAGTGTTTTTCAATGGAAGGCCTGGATTAAGCTACTTGAACATTGAGCATCAAGATCTATGAGGATAGATCAAAACACTTAATGGTACTTTCAAATGAGCACATACCTTGACATGATCTTGAAGGTGTTCAAGATGGATCAGTCAATGAAGGAGTTCTTGCCTGAGTGGTAAGGTATGAAGTTAAGACTTAAAGCTCGACCACGGCAGAATAGAAAGAAAGGACGAAGGTCGTCCCCTATGCTTAAGACATAGGCCCTACAGTATGCTATGTTGTGTACCGCACCTGAAATGTGCCTTGCCATGAGTCAATCAAGGGGTACAAGAGTGATCCAAGAATGGATCACAAGACAGCGGTCAAAGTTATCCTTAGTAACTAGTGTACTAAGGAATTTTCTCGATTATGGAGGTGGTAAAAGAGTTCGTCGTAAAGGGTTACGTCGATGCAAGCTTAACACCTATCCGGATAGCTCTGAGTAGAGATACCGGATATGTATAATGGAGCAACAATTTAGAATAGCTCCAAGTAGAACAGTTATTTGGAATGGCTCCAAATGTAGCGTAGTAGTTGCATCTAGGAGATGACATAGAGATTTGTAAAGCGCACACGGATCTGAAAGGTTCAGACCCGTTGACTATAACCTCTCTCACAAGCATAACATGATCAAACCCAGAACTCATCGAGTGTTAATCACATGGTAAATGTGAACTAGATTATTGACTCTAGTAAACTCTTTGGGTGTTAGTCACATGGGGATGTGACCTTGAGTGTTAATCACATATCGATGTGAACTAGATTATTGACTCTAGTGCAAGTGGGAGACTATTGGAAATATGCCCTAGATGCAATAATAAATTGATTATTATTATATTTCCTTGTTCATGATAATTGTTTATTATCCATGCTAGAATTGTATTGATAGGAAACTCAGATACATGTGTGGATACATAGACAACACCATGTCCCTAGTAAGCCTCTAGTTGACTAGCTCGTTGATCAATAGATGGTTACGGTTTCCTGACCATGGACATTGGATGTCGTTGATAACGGGATCACATCATTAGGAGAATGATGTGATGGACAAGACCCAATCCTAAGCATAGCACTAGATCGTGTAGTTCGTATGCTAAAGCTTTTCTAATGTCAATTATCATTTCCTTAGACCATGAGATTGTGCAACTCCCGGATACCGTAGGAGTGCTTTGGGTGTGCCAAATGTCACAACGTAACTGGGTGGCTATAAAGGTACACTACGGGTATCTCCGAAAGTGTCTGTTGGGTTGGCACGAATCGAGACTGGGATTTGTCACTCCGTGTAAACGGAGAGGTATCTCTGGGCCCACTCGGTAGGACATCATCATAATGTGCACAATGTGATCAAGGAGTTGATCACGGGATGATGTGTTATGGAACGAGTAAAGAGACTTGCCGGTAACGAGATTGAACAAGGTATCGGGATACCGACGATCGAATCTCGGGCAAGTATCGTACCGCTAGACAAAGGGAATTGTATACAGGATTGATTAAGTCCTTGACATCGTGGTTCATCCGATGAGATCATCGTGGAACATGTGGGAGCCAACATGGGTATCCAGATCCCGCTGTTGGTTATTGACCGAAGAGTCATCTCGGTCATGTCTGCATGTCTCCCGAACCCGTAGGGTCTACACACTTAAGGTTCGGTGACGCTAGGGTTATAGAGATATTAGTATGCGGTAACCCGAATGTTGTTCGGAGTCCCGGATGAGATCCCGGACGTCACGAGGAGTTCCAGAATGGTCCGGAGGTAAAGAATTATATATAGGAAGTGCTATTTCGGCCATCGGGACAAGTTTCGGGGTCACCGGTATTGTACCGGGACCACCGGAAGGGTCCCGAGGGTCCACCGGGTGGGGCCACCTGCCCCGGGGGCCACATGGGCTGTAGGGAGTGCGCCTTGGCCTACATGGGCCAAGGGCACCAGCCCCTAGAGGCCCATGCGCCAAAGGGACAAGAGGAGGGGAGAGTCCTAAAAGGGGAAGGCACCTCCGAGGTGCCTTGGGGAGGATGGACTCCTCCCCCCCTTGGCCGCACCCTTCGTTGGAGGAAGGGGCAAGGCTGCGCCCTCCCACTCTCCCTTGGCCCTATATATAGTGGGGCAAGGGGGGGCAACCAAACCCTAAGCCCTGGCGCCTCCCTCTCCCTCCCATGACACATCTCCCTCCTCCCACAGCGCTTGGCGAAGCCCTGCTGGAATCCCGCTACTTCCACCACCACGCCGTCGTGCTGTTGGATCTCCATCAACCTCTCCTCCCCCCTTGCTGGATCAAGAAGGAGGAGACTTCACTGCTCCGTACGTGTGTTGAACGCGGAGGTGCCGTCTGTTCGGCGCTAGGATCATCGGTGATTTGGATCACGACGAGTACGACTCCATCAACCCCGTTCTCTTGAACGCTTCCGCGCGCGATCTACAAGGGTATGTAGATCCACTCCTCCCTCGTTGCTAGATGACTCCATAGATTGATCTTGGTGATGCGTAGGAATATTTTGAATTTATGCTACGTTCTCCAACACTGCACAATGTATAAATTAATCATGGTTAGCCGTGTCCTCGGTTATGGACATCTTGAGTATCTAGTGCTTGAATTATTATGTTGATCTCATCACTTTACTCGGGTTATAGATTATTAATTTGGGATTGAGATGGGGTTACCTGATAGAGGCAAAGGTGTCCCGTCTTTCGATGAGATGATGGATATCGCTTTGGTGGCAGTCGACTTTGACGATCCGACTATGAACGTGCGAGGACGTCGCGCCTTAGCAATCGCTAAACCAACTCCGAGAGGTTATTGACCACGCCGGAGCATGATCAACCTGACCACGAGGGTCTGTTTCCTGCGAGCAAACGAAGAACAAGCAAGAAACTGAGATTGCAATCTGGATATTGCGAATATAAGATGAAAGCTTTATTGATCAAGGTGGGGTTCTGTGACGCCTTTGTCTGGTCGTTGAACACAAACGAAGTACACGAAGTTGCAGCTATGGCGAACTTTTAATCTAAACAAAACCCAAAGTCTAAACGATGCCCTAAGGGCTGTATATATGGAGGAAGAGGGGGGAATTTCGTGGCCCTTGGTGGAGGGGTCCGAAATCAACCCTATCTCTTGTTTCCCCACACATACAGACTCTAAAAATAGCCTATACTTATGTATTTCGAAATTACATGGGCCTGGCCCAATAATAAGGTGACGCGGCACCTAAAATAGCCTCGGGACGAAATTTATGAAGTGGCATCTTGTATATTTCGTCCAAGGCTTCATGCACCCATTATGGTGGCTTCAAAGTCCTGAAATCATCACTTGTAACTCCGTTCTTGTTCCCCTTGCGCATGCCATCATCTCCATGCTTGTTCTTGCTCCAATGTTCATCCTTCTCCAAGCTAGGCCCTTCATTTGTAAGCAAAACAAATGTATCCAATTTAGGCAGCATCATATTCTCATGAACATTAGAATCATTACCAAGAAACGAAAGTACCTGGTAATTTAGTTGGCGTGCACGAGCTCTAGTAATTGGTCCAGTATGTATAGCAGCAGGGGCTGTGGGTGTAACAATTGTATTGATGTCCTCATCATTACCATTCTCAATGTTTTCAACAAACTTTGTAGTTAAATAAAATACATTCCTTTGTTGTATGAAAAAACTTGCTTTCTGCAAAAATAACCATAGAGCCTCCACTAGCCATATATGCATATAGTTATAGCTGTTTCATGTTCTTGCTCTATAGTGTTATTTGTCAGCATGTTCCATGTGCTGACCTACATAGGCTGCAACATATTATGTTGCATAGTTTTCAGACGAAGAGTAAGGTGCGCTAGGTCGTTGTCGTGCACTTAGCTATGCTGATGGAGTTGATGGACTCATTTACCATCGAAGCTTTCGTAGTTATCTTATTTAGATGGCCTTCAGCCATATTATTGTAATAAGTACTCTCTTTGAGACATTCGATGTAATAAGTGTGTGATGACACTCTGTTATAAATCCTCGAGTACTATGTGTGTCAGCATTACCGATCCAGCAATGACACTTATACATAGAGATTTGACCGTTTGAGGTCAGATCGCTACAGGATGGTATCAGAGCACACGCTGACTGTAGGATGTGACCACTAAGATGAGCCATAGGAAACTCTTCTCTACTCATTTCTAACTCTTCTCCACTTTCTACTCTATAGATGGTGGACCCAAGGAAAATGAAGACGCCCCTTTTGGACGACACCTGAAGGAAGCCACTAGATACCGGAACATTGGAATACCAAGCTTCACCGGGACCTACGCGACCACTCTACCTGAAGAAGAGCGCTAGACAATTCAAGTACATGTTCCAGGAAGGAAATTCACACCAGTTACTGAGCCCATAGAGTTTTCCTTTGATGCACCAACCTAGAGTCTAGGAAAGAGCATGGCAGCTCACATCGCCATGGGATGCATCGGTGAAGTATACCACAAGGATCTTAAGGAAACCATATGACCTGGAACATGGAGCTAGAAGAGGAACTCAAGTCTACACGCGATGGATATGAAGAGGAAATTGCAGTACTACTTGAGAAGAATGAAGACCTGAAGAAGAAGCTAGGGATATTCATGGGAGATCCCAAACCAGAGGAGGACAACCACCTTGAGGACTACATCATCATCGACGACACCGACTTTGACCCCGACAATGATGATGATTATGAAGACGAAGCTGGAGCAGATATCATGGAGTCTTCTTCCGATTAAAATTTCTAGTGACCACCATATTATCAATAGTATTTCCCCATGTATAAGGTAGTAGTCCGAGTATTTTGTATCGGTATCTAGATCGATTGTATGCCCTTGTTTTGAATTGAGTGGTGTGATAATGAATGTGTTTGTCTCATGTGCATATGGGTAGTGATTTTCTCCCTAGACGTCACTCTATTTTATTTCTCACCCCCCTAAATCTATCAGATGCCTCCGTGACGTGAACCCGGATTTGTCTTCCCACCGGAGCTCACCCAGTTGATCCAACAACAGAATGCCTTGATGTAGCTACTAGTCCAGAACCAAGGCAACAACAACAACAACAATAACAACAACAATAACAACCCACCGCCACTACCTCAAGTTGCCAATTTAGCCCGTTTTCTGAGGTTGGATCCATCGATGTTTTCCAGTAGCACCGAGCCGATTGTTGCTGATGACTGGCTCCACAGGATTGGAAGGGAGCTGACCACCACAGGTTGCACAAACGCTGAGAAGGTGCGCTTTGCCGCACATCAATTGGATGGACCCGCAGCCTCATGGTGGGAGAATTACAAAGCCACTTTTCCCATAGCCAATGTCACATAGGATCAGTTTCAGCAAGCTTTCCGCACAGACCATGTCTCAACTGGATCAATGAGTATGAAGAAGCGTGAGTTTCGCAACTTACACCAGGGAAATCGTACTATGGGGCATTACATGGATGAGTTTAGTAAGTTAGCTCACTATGCCCCAGATGATGTGGCCACAGATGTCGCGAAGCAGGTGAAGTTTATGGAAGGGCTGAATGATGAGCTTAGTATGCAGTTGATGGTGGCAACATTCAATAACTACCAGGAATTGGTAGATAGGGTGCTTATGATTGAAGGCAAGCAGCAACAGATATAGAGCCGCAAAAGGAAGTACGGACAGGGGAAGTATAATTTTGGAGCTCATCAGAAGCCCCGCTTTACCCCTAACTCAGGAGGATACACCCATAACCATGGAGGCCATACTCATAATGGAGGAAGCTCACATAACCATAGTGGCCCCAAGAATCGGAATGGGGATGGAGGAAGCAACACCCAGAACCGTTCCAACCCAGCAACACCCGCTAAGAAGGATCTGAGTCATGTCACCTGTTACAAGTGCGGGAAGACTAGACACTACGCCAATGATTGTTCTGAGTTGAACAATGGCAATGGCAATGGAAACTCTGGAAAGATGCCCAATCCCTTCACCAGAGGTCAGGTGAACCACATCAACATGGAGGAAGTAGAAGATGAGCCTGACGTAGTGATTGGTAAGTTTTTGATTAAGTCATTTACCGCCCTCGTTCTTTTTGGCACTGGTGCATTGCATTCATACATATCAAGGGGATTTGTGGACAAGTTTAAGTTTCCAACCTTAGCCCTTAGGTCACCCATGTTAGTAAGCTCGCCGGGAGCAGAGTTTATGGCCAGCCGATGGTGTGATTGGTTACCATTAACAATTGGTAGCCATGTTTTCCCCTCAGACCTAATAATTTTGGAGTCTCAAGGATTGGATATAATACTAGGCATGGATTGGCTATCAAAGTATGGAGGAAATATCGATTGTTCTAGTAAGTCAATTTTTCTCAACACCCCGGAGGGAAAGAGGATCAAGTATGTATCCAGGCATGTGCCAAGGAGGACTCAAGTAAATTCCCTCTTGGGAGTTGTTCAGGAAGAAGTGCCTGTTCTGAAGGATTACCCGAATGTATTTCTAGAGGAACTACCAGGCATGCCGCCAGATCGAGACATAGAGTTTTTGATAGAGTTGTTGCCAGGCACCGGACCAATATCAAAGAGACCGTATCGGATGCCCGCAAATGATATGGAGGAAATTAAGAAGCAGACTAAGGAGTTATTGGAGAAAGGTTATATTCGACCAAGTTCATCACCATGGGGAGCCCCAGTGCTCTTAGTTGAGAAGAAGGATGAATCTTTGAGAATGGTTGTTGATTATCGGGCATTGAATGAGGTAACGATCAAGAACAAGTACCCACTACCGATGATCAATGATTTGTTTCACCAGCTTCAGGGAGCCAAAGTATTCTCCAAGATTGATCTTCGGTCAGGATACCACCAGCTGAAGATCCGAGAACAGGATATACCTAAGACAGCTTTTACCACAAGGTACGGGCTATATGAGTACACGGTCATGTCATTTGGATTGACTAATGCCCCTGCCTATTTTATGAGTATGATGAACAAGGTGTTCATGGAGGTTTTGGACAGGTTCGTTGTGGTGTTCATTGATGACATTTTGGTGTACTCGAAGAATGAAGAGGAACATAAGGAACACTTGCGCTTAGTTCTCGAGAAGCTCTGGGAACATCAACTATATGCCAAATTCAACAAATGTGAGTTTTGGTTGAAGGAAATTGGATTTCTTGGACATGTTATATCAGGAGAAGGTATAGCAATAGACCCAACCAAGGTTCAGTCTGTCAGTGAGTGGTTGGCACCCACTTCAGTAGGAGAGGTCTGCAGTTTTCTAGGACTCGTAGGTTATTATAGGAGGTTCATAGAGAATTTTTCCAAGATTGTGAAACCCATGACAGAGTTGTTAAGAAGGACACCAATTTCAAATGGACCGAGGAATGTGAGGCCAGTTTTCAGGAGTTGAAGAAACGTTTGGTTACAGCCCAGTGCTGATTCTTCCGGATATACGTAAGGATTTCCAAGTGTATTGTGACGCTTCTCGCTTGGGACTTGGAGGTGTACTTATGCAAGACGGAAGAGTTGTTTCATATGCTTCACGTCATCTTCGACCTCATGAGTTGAATTATGTGATGCATAATTTGGAGCTAGCAGCCGTAGTGCATGTGCTCAAGACCTGGAGACATTTTCTGATTGGAAACCATTGTGATGTATACACGGATCATAAGAGTTTGAAGTACATCTTCATGCAGAAGGAGTTGAATCTCGGGAAGAGGAGATGGTTGGAGCAAATAAAGGATTATGATATGATGCTGCATTATCATCTCAGAAAGGCCAATGTCGTAGCAAACGCTTTGAGCCGAAAGAGTTATGTCAATACCCTCGTAAGCGGAGGATTACCGCAGGACTTAGTCGATGATCTCAAGGAACTTTGTTTGGAGATAGTTCCAAGAGGTTTTGTTCCATCAATGGAGGTTCAGTCTACATTATTGGGAAAGATTCGAGGAGCTCAGAAGGATGATAAGGAAATTGCTGAGATAAAGGAGAAGAAGAGCAAAGGAAAAGCCAAGGGTTTTCGTGAGGATGAGCACGAAACTTTATGGTTTGAGGATCGTGTTTATGTGCCCAATGACCCAGAGATCAGGAACTTAACACTTCAGGAGGCTCACGACTCGCCATAATCGATTCACCCCAGAAACACCAAGATGTATCTGGATTTGAAGGAACGTTTCTGGTGGACAGGGATGAAGAAGGATATTGCCGAGTATGTAGCAGTATGTGATGTATGTTATAGAGTGAAGGTAGAACATCAGAAGCCAGCAGGATTACTTAAGCCTATGCCAATACCCAAATGGAAGTGGGACAAGCTTGGCATGGATTTCATCACCGGATTACCCAGGACAAGATCAGGTTATGATTCCATCTGGGTACTAGTTGATCGCTTGACCAAAGTGTCTCACTTTATCCCCGTGAAAACCACATATACAAGCGCAAAGTTGGCCAAGATATATATGACCAAGATCGTATGTCTGCATGGAGTTCCGAGGACCATCATATCAGATAGAGGAACACAGTTTACCTCGAAGGTTTGGAATCAGCTGCACCAGACTTTGGGTACTAGCCTAGAGTTCAGTACAGCCTTTCCTCCGCAAACAGATGGACAGACCGAGAGAGTAAATCAGATTCTGGAGGACATGTTGAGAGCTTGTGCGCTAGATTATAGATCTAGTTGGGATGATAATTTTCCTTACGCGGAGTTCTCATATAACAACAGTTATCAAGCTAGTTTGAAGATGGCCCCTTTCGAAGCTTCGTATGGAACGAGATGCAGGACACCGTTAATGTGGGATGAAGTTGGAGACCGTCAGTTGTTTGGACCAGATTTGATTAAGGAGTCGGAAGAGATGGTCAAGTTGATCCGTGATAGACTGAAGGTAGCTCACTCCAGGTAGAAGAGTTATGCCGATACTAAACGCAAGGAGGTAGTCTATGAAATTGGAGATAGAGCATATCCTCATGTGTCACCACTGCGAGGAGCTAAACGATTTGGAGTTAAGGGAAAGTTAGCCCCGAGGTTTGTAGGACCATACCGAGTTTTGGAACGTATGGGAGAAGTTGCCTACATGTTGGAATTACCCGAAGGATTGTTAGGAGTGCATGAAGTGTTTCACGTTTCGCAGTTGAAGAAGTGCCATGCTGAGATGGTCGATATTCCTCTGAGAGATGCAATGCCCGTGGAAGCAATACAGTTGGATAGTGACCTAACCTACAAGGAGAAACCCGTTAAGATTCTTCAGTTTGCCAACCAAGTAACCACAGCAAGGTTATCAAGTTTTTCAAAGTTCAGTGGAGCCACCATACCGAGGATGAAGCCACCTGGGAACGAGAAGAAGACCTATGGAAAGACCACCCACACCTATTTTCTAGCCAACCCGAATACCGAGGGTGAGATTCATCTTAAGGGGGTAGGTTTGTAACATCCCAATTTTCAATTTGGATGTTATACATAGGTCATTATATGCATATCATATTTTATTTGCATTTTGGTTGTGATCCTAGAAATCTGAAGCAACTCAAGGACCCAAGGAGAGAGCTGGAGATTTCACAAAAGTTTCATATTTGAAATTTCTCAAATTTAAGAAGAGGATCAAATTTGATTTTAATGTTTTCTCTCCAATTTTTTCTAATAAAAGAGAGAAGATAAAATAACTTCTTCAAATGAAATGAATATTGGAGAAGAAATTTTCAAGTTAAAATTTTATTTGCTATTTTATTTGAATTATAAAAATATTGCATTTTTAGGCCAGAAAAATATTCATCTTGTTTTAAATATTAGGTTTAGACGGTGAAAATTGTTTCTAGTATTTTAGATTTTTTATATTTTATTAGTATTTTTCTTTGGGGCGAAATTTATTTTAAAAAAGTTTCGGACCGACCGGGCCGAAGGCCCAGCTGGCCTACCAGGCCGCCGCCGCCTTCCTCCTGGGAGGGAGGATTCCCGCCACCGCACGCACGCCGAGTGAGTCCGAGCCGGACTCCCATCGCCGCCCCCTGCCGCAAGTCGCCCCCTGGGCCTTTAAAAGGCCGGACCGCCCCGCTGCCTCCTCCCCACCCCGCCGCCCGCAGCCGCCGCCGAGCCACGCCACTGCCTGCTGCTGCTGCTATGTGCCGCCGCCGCCGACAGCCGCCGCCGCCGAAGCCCAGCCCCGTCACCGCAAGTCACCGGAGCTGCGCCGGGTCCCGCCATTGTCGCCATCGGTGCTTTTCTCCGGTTAACCGGTAAAAAACAATCCGATTTTCCCTTGGTTTTTTTCCTTTTAGGGTTAGGGTTTTCTCGGTTTTTACGTTCGGTTCTAATTTGCGGACATTCGTCCGTTAACCCGCGGTAGCGAACGCTTTTATTTCGTTAGTTTCTGTTAGCGAACGTTGGTTCGTTAGGCTTTTCTTTTTATTTTATTTTATTTGGTCAGGGACCTATCCGTGAATATTTTTTTATCATAGATTAGTCCCTGAACTTCAAACCTGTGCAACTTTTTGCTTGTTCGTCCAAATCTAGTGAAACCAACGCCAAAACCTTCGTCTTGTTCGCCTATTTCTAGATAATCAACTTGAAATTGGTTTTGATAATTTAAAATTTGGTTTCAAGCAGATTTGAATTCGAACTTCTTTTGAACGTAGTTTGAGTTTCGTAGCTCCGATTCGATTGATTCTTTTTGCAAATCCAAGCTCTTCAGTTGAACTTTCAGTTTGGATCTTCTCATTTGAGTTTACCCTTGCATCTTATGCTTGAGTGCTAATGTATGCTATTGTTTGTTTATGATAGAGTTTCCGGAGTGTGAAGCGTGCTACTACGAGTCACTAGGGTTTTCAGATCGTCGGCAAGACAAGTAACACTTTGATCATATCCCTTATTACCCACTTTTTATGCATTTGTTTCAATCCTCAAACATTTCATGAGTAGGATCTGTATAACATGTGGGTTTTGGGCAGTAGTTGTTGAGGTAGTACCTATTGCCCTTTTATTCAAACCTTGGGAGTTCCCACGTTACGGTTATTATACTTTGCGATGCTATGCTCGTAGACGTGGTTTGGTTTGAGTGATTCATGACAGATGTGAGTATTATTATGAACTAAGGGATTACTTAAGATGGCTACTTTAACACACATCTGGGTCGATTGGTTTGTGGACACCTGGGGAATCCAGTGTTATCCAAATGAGATCCCGGGGTATCCGTGTGATTTTCCTATGCTTTGGCACCCAGGCTCAAAGGGATCATTATGTTATTCATGCTGGAAACTTCCGTGTGCAGCCACAAGCCATTACGGGCTCTGGCATAGTTGAGTATGTTGTGTGACCTCTTTCAATGGTAGACTAGCGGATGTAGGGGATTGTAGGTGGTACGCTTTACCCGTCGAAAGAGTTAATGCTTCTGAAAGATTGTGTCTCGATCATCCGTTTCTCAAACATCATATAGTGCAAGAAATACAACGAAGGAGATTGAGTCTTGTGGGGAAAAGTCCGCAAACCTCTGCAGAGTGTATTAACTAATCATGGTTAGCCGTGTCCCCGGTTATGGACATATTGAGTATCTGGTGCTTGAATTATTATGTTGACCTCATCACTTTACTTAATTAGCTTGTTGGGTTATTGTTTATTAATTTGGGATTGAGATGGGGTTACCATTATCAATGTTTTCAATAAACTTGGTAGTTAAATAAAATATACTCCTTTGTTGTAGTGAAAATCTAGCTTTTTGCAAAAATAACCCTAGAGCCCTCCACCAGCCATATATGCCTATAGTTATAGCTGTTTCATGTTCTTGCTCTAGAGTGTTATTTTGCCAGCATATTCCATGTGCTGACCTACACATGCTGCAACGTATTATATTGCAGAGTTTTCAGACGAAGAGTAAGGTGCTCTAGGTCGTTGTTGTGCACTCAGCTATGTCAATGGAGTTGATGGACTCATTTACCGTTGAAGCTTCTGCAGTTATCTTATTTAGATGACCTTCAGCCATATTATTGTAATAAGTACTCTCTTTGAGACATTCGATGTAATAAGTGTGTGATTGCACTTTGTTATAAATCCTCGAGTAGTGTGTGTGTCAGCATTGCCGATCCAGGGATGACACTTATACACAGAGATTTGACCGTTTGAGATCCGATCGCTACAGAATATCATTTCGGCCACAAAGGTGACACGTTCCCTACTGGAACCGTGAGGCTTCTTGTGAGAAGCCCTGGTTTGTGAGAAGATTATACCAAAACCTGCCCCACATGGGACAAATTTTTTACCATAGCATACTGATGCCATTCCATGATAGCACGCCAAGTTTCATGAATTTCAGACGAGTTTTGTATTTACTAGAATTTCAAAACCATGTATCTCAATGTTTGTCGGTGAGCCACAGTGCCGAGGTGTTTGAAATTCATCACCATTTCTTGCATGGGACATAAACATCAACCCATGGACACATATATGATTTTACAAGGCATTTTGGTGCACCGGAGCATGTGTATGTAGTTTAATTTTGAATTGTGCACCTGAAGTGCCTAGAAAACCAAGTGAATGTATAAAAATGTCGAAATGAACCCTGAATAATTCCAATTTTTTGATGACACACCTATAGTTGCATGTTCACATCAGATAAAAGTTCTAGCAATTCAAACACCCTCCTTTGCCGTTGTGACCCAATTATGCAATTCAAATCAAGATGAAAAATCATGTAAACTACACCGCACACAATTTATTATCACCAACCGTGTAAGATGTAGTACAAAATATCTTGGAGCACCGTTGTAGTAGTACGTATATGGCTTACATGAGAAGGTGCGTCTGCTACAGTCCACAGCCAGCGCATCAAGGACACTAACTTGCTCCCCAAATATCATTCCATTATTCAATCGTCGCCGGTGAAAGATGAGGACGTAGACCCCCGTCGTAAGGGGCACTTTGACGGCCCACTCCAGTGAGAGCGCGGCCACAGCTGCCATGTGTGTGGTAACAAGCTATGTCAGTGCGAACGTAATCTGTGACCGGGGAGCCAAGGAAGCCCAAACGGCCGCTGTTGCTGCTCAGCTAGTGGAAGCAACATCTTCGTTAGGGATAGCAACTGAGCGGCATAGCAGTTTTCCGTTCTGCAGCGGCGGCCTTAGCACTGATGGAGGCCGCCCACCACCATATCAAGGCCGCACATGCCCAGCTCGTGGCGGTCACCGCACAAATCAAACAAAGCTTCTCCGACACAAGTCAGCCATCCACGTCCGAAGAGTTAGCAATCGCCAATAGCATTTTAGCATCCATCTGTTCCTTCGTGGCATACCATGCCATGATGGAGCTCGTCCAAGCCCAGATTGCAGCTTCCCATGCCTAGCTGGTGGCGGCCTTTTCCAAAGAGATGGTGGACATGTATGGTGAGATGCTTTGATAGAGGCGAGGTGTCCCGATCTTTCGATGAGATGATAACTATCGATTTGGTGGAGACGACTTTGACGATCCGACTACAAACGTGCACGACGTTGCGCCTTAGCAATCGCTAAACCAACTCCGAGACGTTATTGACCACGCTGGAGCACGATCAACCTGACCACGAAAGTCTATTCCTGCAAGCAATCGAAGAACGAGCAAGAATATGATAAAGCAATCTGAATATTGCGAATATATATGAAGTATTGATAATGGTGGGGATCCGGAAGCGGTCTTGGTCTGGTCGTTGGACACAAACGAAGTACACGAAGTTGCAATGGCTAACTTTTAACTAAACAAATCCCAAGGTCTAAACGATGCCCTAAGGGCTGTATATATGGAGGAAGAGGGGGTGGATTTCGTGGCCCTTGGTGGAGGGGTCCGAAATCAACCCTATCTCTTGTTTCCCCACACATACGGACTCTAAAAATAGCCTATACTTATGTATTTCGAAATTACATGGGCCTGGCCCAATAATAAGGTGACGCAGCACCTAAAATAGCCTCGGGACGAAATTTATGAAGTGGCATCTTGTATATTTCGTCCAAGGCTTCATGCACACATTATGGTGGCTTCAAAGTCCTGAAATCATCACTTGTAACTCCGTTCTTGTTCCCCTTGCGCATGCCATCATCTCCATGCTTGTTCTTGCTCCAATGTTCATCCTTCTCCAAGCTAGGCCCTTCATTTGTAAGCAAAACAAATATATCCAATTTAGGCAGCATCATATTCTCATGAACATTAGAATCATTACCAAGAAACGAAAGTACCTGATAATTTAGTTGGCGTGCACGAGCTCTAGTAATTGGTCCAGTATGTATAGCAGCAGGGGCTGTGGGTGTAACAATTGTATTGATGTCCTCATCAAAATATATATGAAGTATTGATAATGGTGGGGATCCGGAAGCGGTCTTGGTCTGGTCGTTGGACACAAACGAAGTACACGAAGTTGCTATGGCTAACTTTTAACTAAACAAATCCCAAGGAAAAGCTACTAGATGGATCTACTTATATAGGAGCAAGGGGTGGCGGCCAAGGAGGTGGGAGGACGTCCCAAGGCAGCCTAAAACTAAATCTAGGTCGTACAAGGCCAATGGGCCCAAGTGGAGGTGATGTAACACCTTTGGACTTGTAGTTTGACTCAGATTCTGCTGCAGCATCAGATTGTTTCGTCCACAACTCAACGCTCCGGACGAATTTGAAGGTGATTCCAATTGGGTTGGAAAGTGCACGAAATCTAGTTTCCAACAAAAAAAGAATCACCCAATTCGGAGTCCGTATGAAAAACTTGTGTGCGTTTTGAGTCAGGTGTGTCTGTGCAGTCCGAATCTGAATCCAGAACGTGAGAGACTTGGACTCTATCTTCTCTTGGGCCAAAAGTGACGTGAGAGAACTTTTTGGACAGCAAATAAACATCTCTTTCTTCCTTATATTCATATGTGGATTGTACAAATGTCCCATACACCTGCAATTAGACAAAACACAAAAGTGTATGAAGTATTTTTGTTCTGGATTACATAAATAGATTATTGAATAGTTTGCACTAGAAATCACCTGACAAATATGCATATATGCAATATTTTTGGTCATATCCAAGGTAGTCATGTCCTCATCACATGTATTGCGTCTCATGATCAGAATCATCTCCACCATGTTCTTCACGTGTAATAAGAGCCAAAGTCTCCTCATCATAGTCACTAGCGGACTCATATCCACCATCCGCGGTAGCAATCATCACACGCGGAGATTTGCATTCTCTCGCACAATGACCTCCTCCCTTACAACGACGACAAATAATATCACTTGTGTGCCCTGTTGATGCCATGGAAGAAGAAGAACGCTGTGCAGGCCCCGCAGGTGCGCTCTTGGCAGATAATGGTGGTTGTGCCTGTTTTCTTGTATCACGGCTGGAGGTGGCACCGGATGGAGGTGCTGGTGCAGTTGAAGTAGAAGATGCACGTGGTGTCCATGATGAAGGTCGGCCTGCAGAAAAGTTAGTTCGCCCCAATGCTTGTCGATCCTGCACTTCACGTTCAGCTTTACAAGCAAGATGGAATAAACGAGTGATATTAGTATACTCCTTATAGTCTAGAATGGTCTGAATCTCTCTATTTAATCCACCCAGAAAACGTGCAAGCATAGCTTCATTCTCCTCAACAATACCACATCTAATCATGCCAGTTTGTAATTCCTGATAATATTCTTCTACAGAATTTTTTCCTTGTCTTAAACGCTGCAATTTTTGAAGCAATTCACGTTGATAATATGGTGGAACCCAACGCGTACGCTTAGCAGTTTTCAAAGCAGCCCAAGTAGTTGGAATAGGATACAATCTACAATGTTCAGACCACCATACACATGCAAAACTAGTGAAAGCACAAACAGCAGCAGCAACTCGTCTCTCCTCAGGATATTGTAAACATGTAAATCGTTGTTCAGTTTCTAACTCCCAAGTAAGATATATATCAGGAACATATCTACCCTCAAATGGTGGAATATTCAATTTCAGTTTAGGAATATGGACATCATCTCGTACCTGAGGTGGTGGTGCAGGCCTACCATTACGAATATATACCTGAGGTCGACCTGCTGGTGGTGGTACAGGTGGCTGCACGTAGTGTTGATTTTGATCAACCTCATCCTCATAGTCTCCCACATAATCATCCTCCTCCGCATCAGCAGCAGGAGCCACAGAAGTATCAACAGCAGCACCAACAGTTTGGCCAAACGCAAGAGGAACACGGCTTGCTCGGCGGAGGTCTGCTTCGCGACGTGGAGGTAGTCGTGGTTGTTGTTGTTGTTAGAGAGGTGCGTTAGCTGCAGCGGGTGGTGGTGGTGGAAGACGCGCGAGCAATTCATTAAACTTGTTATCGAGCTTTGTTTCGAACGTCTTCTCAAAGCCAGTGATCTTCTCCATGGCCTCTTCAAAATTGTTCAGCACATCTTGCACCTGTTCAGTCATCATTTGCTGAAACTTATCATGAAGCTCCTTGTTCGATAAATTCTCCCAGTCAATCTCGTCGGCTTGTGATCCTGGCATGGTTAGCAGCAATAGAAACACACAAGAATATGATCCTACAGACTACGAACAAGTGGTGGTGGTGGGTGTCACAAATCCGTCAAGCAAATCTCAAATTCTTACCAGTTCTTACCCAGCAGCAGGCGGTGATGATAATGGTGCGGCGGCGGCGTGACAACTTATGACCAGAACTCGAAACTCTAAAAGACTAGACTCTAAGACCAGCAACTAGACACGACGATGCAACCGCAAATTCAACAAAGCAAAACCCTAAAAAGATTATGCAAAGGCTCAGATTGGTTCGGATATGATGAACTAACCCTAATTTTTTTTTGTGGCTTTTTCGTGGACTGTAGGTATGAAGAACAGACTCGATCTAAACTACGAAATACTGTAAAATCTCACCGAGCAACCTGGAAATCTGATACCACTTGATAGAGGCAAAGGTGTCCCGTCTTTCGATGAGATGATGGATATCGCTTTGGTGGCAGTCGACTTTGACGATCCGACTACGAACGTGCGTGGACGTCGCGCCTTAGCAATCGCTAAACCAACTCCGAGAGGTTATTGACCATGCCGGAGCACGATCAACCTGACCACGAGGGTCTGTTTCCTGCGAGCAAACGAAGAACAAGCAAGAAACTAAGATTGCAATCTGGATATTGCGAATATAAGATGAAAGCTTTATTGATCAAGGTGGGGTTCTGTGACGCCTTTGTCTGGTCGTTGAACACAAACGAAGTACGCGAAGTTGCAGCTATGGCGAACGTTTAATCTAAACAAAACCCAAAGTCTAAACGATGCCCTAAGGGCTGTATATATGGAGGAAGAGGGGGGAATTTCGTGGCCCTTGGTGGAGGGGTCCGAAATCAACCCTATCTCTTGTTTCCCCACACATACGGACTCTAAAAATAGCCTATACTTATGTATTTCGAAATTACATGGGCCTGGCCCAATAATAAGGTGTCGCAGCACCTAAAATAGCCTCGGGACGAAATTTATGAAGTGGCATCTTGTATATTTCGTCCAAGGCTTCATGCACCCATTATGGTGGCTTCAAAGTCCTGAAATCATCACTTGTAACTCCGTTCTTGTTTCCCTTGCGCATGCCATCATCTCCATGCTTGTTCTTGCTCCAATGTTCATCCTTCTCCAAGCTAGGCCCTTCATTTGTAAGCAAAACAAATGTATCCAATTTAGGCAGCATGATATTCTCATGAACATTAGAATCATTACCAAGAAACGAAAGTACCTGGTAATTTAGTTGGCGTGCACGAGCTCTAGTAATTGGTCCAGTATGTATAGCAGCAGGGGCTGTGGGTGTAACAATTGTATTGATGTCCTCATCACCAAGGGAGTTGTCAAGGAACGTTCTGTGCGCGTCATAATAGACGGAGGGAGCAGCAACAACTTGGCTAGCATGGAGATGGTGGAGAAGCTTTCTCTCACCACAAGACCACATCCACATCCTTACTACATCCAATGGTTCAACAACAGCGGCAAGGTTAAGGTAACACGTACTGTTCGTGTGCATTTTAGTATCTCTACATATGCTGATTATGTTGATTGTGATGTGGTACCTATGCAAGCATGTTCCTTATTACTTGGTAGACCATGGCAATTTGATAAAAATTCTGTACACCATGGTAGAAACAATCACTATACTCTTGTTCATAAGGATAAAAATATTACTTTGCTTCCTATGACTCCTGATTCCATTTTGAAAGATGATATTAATAGAGCTAATAAAGCAAAACAGGAGACGAATAAGAGTGAAAATCAGATTATGGCAAAAGAATTTGAGCAACAAATGAAGCCTAACAATAAACCATCTAGTGTTGCTTCTGAAATTAAATTGAAAAGTGCATGTTTATTTGCCACCAAATCTGATATTGATGAGCTAGATTTCGGCAAATCTGTTTGCTATGCTTTTGTGTGCAAAGAGGCATTATTTTCATTCGAGGACGTGCCTTCCTCTTTGCCTCCTGCTGTCACTAACATTTTGCAGGAGTTCGCTGACGTCTTTCCACAAGACGTGCCACCGGGATTACCGCCTATTCGAGGGATTGAGCATCAGATTGACTTAATTCCCGGTGCTTCACTGCCAAACCGTGCACCATACCGTACCAATCCAGAGGAGACGAAGGAGATTATGCGCCAAGTACAAGAGCTTCTCGACAAAGGTTATATACGCGAATCCCTTAGTCCTTGTGCTGTTCCTATTATTCTAGTGCCGAAAAAGGATGGTACATCACGTGTGTGTGTTGATTGTAGAGGCATTAATAATATTACTATTCGTTATCGTCATCCTATTCCTAGGCTAGATGATATGCTTGATGACTTGAGTGGTTCTACAATATTCTCCAAAGTTGATTTGCGTAGTGGCTACCACCAAATTCGTATGAAATTGGGAGATGAATGGAAAACAGCATTTAAAACTAAGTTTGGATTATATGAGTGGTTAGTCATGCCTTTTGGGTTAACTAATGCACCTAGTACTTTCATGAGATTAATGAACGAAGTTTTACGTGCTTTCATTGGACGATTTGTGGTAGTTTACTTTGATGACATACTGATTTATAGCAGATCTTTGGAAGAACATTTGGAACATTTACGTGCTGTTTTTATTGCTCTACGTGATGCACGTTTGTTTGGTAACCTTGGGAAGTGCACCTTTTGCACCGACCGAGTATCTTTTCTTGGCTATGTTGTTACTCCACAGGGAATTGAAGTTGACAAAGCCAAGATTGAAGCTATTGAGAGATGGCCGCAGCCCAAAACGGTCACACAAGTGAGGAGTTTTCTTGGCCTCGCTGGATTCTATAGGCGTTTTGTGAGAGATTTCAGCACCATTGCTGCACCTCTCAACGAGCTTACAAAGAAGGATGTGCCTTTTGTTTGGGGTACCGCACAGGAAGAAGCCTTCACGGTTTTGAAAGATAAGTTGACACATGCTACTTTACTCCAACTTCCTGATTTTAATAAGACTTTTGAGCTTGAATGTGATGCTAGTGGAATTGGATTAGGAGGTGTGTTATTACAAGATGGCAAACCTGTTGCATACTTTTCTGAAAAATTGAGTGGGCCTAGTCTGAATTATTCTACTTATGATAAAGAATTATATGCTCTTGTTCGGACTTTAGAAACATGGCAACATTATTTATGGCCCAAAGAATTTGTTATACATTCTGATCATGAATCTTTGAAACATATTAAAAGTCAAGCTAAACTGAATCGTAGACATGCTAAATGGGTTGAATTCATTGAGACTTTCCCTTATGTCATTAAACACAAGAAGGGAAAAGAAAATGTTATTGCTGATGCATTGTCTCGTTGCTATACTATGCTTTCACAACTTGACTTCAAAATATTTGGTTTAGAGACCATCAAAGATCAATATGTGCATGATGCTGATTTTAAAGATGTAATGCATAATTGTAAAGAAGGAAGAATGTGGAACAAGTTTGTTGTTAACGATGGATTTGTGTTTCGTGCTAACAAGCTATGCATTCCAGCTAGCTCCGTTCGTCTTTTGTTGTTGCAGGAGGCGCATGGAGGAGGATTAATGGGACACTTTGGCGTGAAGAAGACGGAGGACGTACTTGCTACACATTTCTTTTGGCCAAAGATGAGACGGGATGTTGAGCGTTTTATTGCTCGCTGCACTACATGTCAAAAAGCTAAGTCACGACTCAATCCTCATGGTTTATATATGTCGTTGCCTGTACCTAGTGTTCCTTGGGAGGATATATCTATGGACTTTGTTTTAGGTTTACCTCGAACAAAGAAGGGGAGGGATAGCATATTTGTTGTCGTGGATAGATTCTCGAAAATGGCACACTTTATACCATGTCATAAAAGCGATGATGCTGTTAATGTTGCTGATTTGTTCTTTCGTGAAATTATTCGCTTGCATGGTGTGCCAAATACTATTGTTTCAGATCGTGATACTAAATTTCTTAGCCACTTTTGGAGATGTTTATGGGCTAAGTAGGGGACTAAACTGCTTTTTAGTACTACTTGTCACCCCCAAACTGATGGACAAACTGAAGTAGTCAATAGAACGTTGTCTACTATGCTTAGGGCTGTTTTGAAGAATAATAAGAAAATGTGGGAGGAATGCTTGCCTCATATTGAATTTGCTTATAATCGTTCATTGCAGTCTACTACTAAGATGTGCCCTTTTGAAGTTGTGTATGGTTTCCTACCTCATGCACCTATTGATTTGTTGCCTCTTCCATCTTCAGAGAAGGTTAATTTTGATGCTAAACAACGTGCTGAATTGATTTTAAAAATGCATGAGTTAACTAAGGAAAACATTGAGCGCATGAATGCTAAATATAAACTTGCTGGAGATAAGGGTAGAAAACATGTTGTGTTTGCACCTGGAGATCTTGTTTGGTTACATTTGCGTAAGGATAGATTTCCTGATTTGCGCAAATCAAAGTTAATGCCACGTGCTGATGGTCCCTTTAAGGTGTTAGAGAAAATAAATGATAATGCATATAAACTTGAGCTGCCTGCAGATTTTGGGGTTAGTCCCACTTTTAACATTGCAGATTTGAAGCCTTATTTGGGTGAGGAAGATGAACTTCCGTCGAGGACGACTTCATTTCAAGAAGGGGAGGATAATGAGGACATCAATACAATTGTTACACCCACAGCCCCTGCTGCTATACATACTGGACCAATTACTAGAGCTCGTGCACGCCAACTAAATTACCAGGTACTTTCGTTTCTTGGTAATGATTCTAATGTTCATGAGAATATGATGCTGCCTAAATTGGATACATTTGTTTTGCTTACAAATGAAGGGCCTAGCTTGGAGAAGGATGAACATTGGAGCAAGAACAAGCATGGAGATGATGGCATGCGCAAGGGGAACAAGAATGGAGTTACAAGTGATGATTTCAGGACTTTGAAGCCACCATAATGGGTGCATGAAGCCTTGGACGAAATATACAAGATGCCACTTCATAAATTTCGTCCCGAGGCTATTTTAGGTGCTGCGTCACCTTATTATTGGGCCAGGCCCATGTAATTTCGAAATACGTGGTGGTGGTGGAAGACGCGCGAGCAATTCATTAAACTTGTTATCGAGCTTTGTTTCGAACGTCTTCTCAAAGCCAGTGATCTTCTCCATGGCCTCTTCAAAATTGTTCAGCACATCTTGCACCTGTTCAGTCATCATTTGCTGAAACTTATCATGAAGCTCCTTGTTCGATAAATTCTCCCAGTCAATCTCGTCGGCTTGTGATCCTGGCATGGTTAGCAGCAATAGAAACACACAAGAATATGATCCTACAGACTACGAACAAGTGGTGGTGGTGGGTGTCACAAATCCGTCAAGCAAATCTCAAATTCTTACCAGTTCTTACCCAGCAGCAGGCGGTGATCGGCAACCGTTGTAGTCAAAAACTCTCAAAGCTTGGATAGAGCGATTACCAGGGAGAGTCAAACGCACGATGTAGATGTATGTGGAGCTGGGAAGGCTTATAATATGGTAGCAAAAAGGGTCAGCAATAATCAATTCAGAGATGCAAAGTTGAATAAACGCTCAACGACGGTACTGTGCTGGTCCTAGGCTAGACTTTGCTAGAGACGCGAGCCTAGAACACTAACAAAATCACGGCGCGGCACGTAAACAAGAGAAAAGCACACTCTGGAATTTTTTTTTTCGCTCTTTTTTTTTTGCGCTCTTTTTTTTTTGCGCTGCTTTTTTTTTTGCGAAAAATCACTATAATGGCGAGTGTCTCAAAACTCTTCTTAGCTCAAACTGACAGGATGGGCACGAAATTTTA
>NW_021307946.1:53758-113337 GCF_002162155.2 Triticum dicoccoides
AAATTACATGGGCCTGGCCCAATAATAAGGTGACGCAGCACCTAAAATAGCCTCGGGACGAAATTTATGAAGTGGCATCTTGTATATTTCGTCCAAGGCTTCATGCACACATTATGGTGGCTTCAAAGTCCTGAAATCATCACTTGTAACTCCGTTCTTGTTCCCCTTGCGCATGCCATCATCTCCATGCTTGTTCTTGCTCCAATGTTCATCCTTCTCCAAGCTAGGCCCTTCATTTGTAAGCAAAACAAATGTATCCAATTTAGGCAGCATCATATTCTCATGAACATTAGAATCATTACCAAGAAACAAAAGTACCTGATAATTTAGTTGGCGTGCACGAGCTCTAGTAATTGGTCCAGTATGTATAGCAGCAGGGGCTGTGGGTGTAACAATTGTATTGATGTCCTCATCATGCTTGTCGAGTATGGTGCAATTAATGCCATGGAGCCCCTTCACCGAGAGATTGTCGGGCGCGAGATGGACATGGAGGAGGCGGCGGAGATCGACAAGCACCATCCGGAGTAGTACTCTTTGTTTAATTTAGAGCACCGGTCTTTAATTTTTTAGGTCAATGTTTAGGTCAGCTAGCTCTGTTTAATTGCTGAACTTCCTTGATTAAGAAGTGCGGGTGTGTTGTAGGCTCATTTTTGTACCCAAATTATGTGATGACGTTCTATAACTAGGGATATTCAGACAAAAATTTGCACGTTCAAACTCATCACACACGAGGCAAGCTATATAAATCATTTGTGATGTTCACATATTGTACATAATGCTGAATAAGGGACCTTGTCTGATGAAATTTTGAGCGCTAGTTTTTTCATTACACCGATCCAAAATTTTGGGCTTCCGCGGAAATATATACCTCCCCACCCCCTCCGGATACGTCTCCAACGTATCTATATTTTTTGATTGTTCCATGCTATTATATTATCCATCTAGGATGCATTTATATGCTATTTCATATGATTTTTGGGACTAATCTATTAACCTAGAGCCCGATGCCAGTTTTTGTTTTTTTCCTTGTTTTTTCAGTTCGCAGAATAGGAATATCAAACTAAGTCCAATTGACATGAAAATTTACTGAGATCATTTTTGGACCAGAAGAAGCCCACGGAGCATCGGAGATGGACTAGAAGAGTCCCGAGGCCACCACAAGGGTGGGGTGTGCCCTACCCCCCTTGGTACGCCCCCGTGCCTCGCGGCCGCCTCGTGGCCCCCCTAACTTGTTCTCGACACCAACGCCTCTTAATTATATATCCCCAAACTTCCAGAAAATAACCTAGATTAGGAGTTCCGCCACCGCAAGACTCTATAGCCACCAAAAACCAACCGGGACCCCGTTCGGACACCGTGCCGGAGGGGGGGATCCATCACCGGTGGCCATCTTCATCATCCCGGCACTCTCCATGACGAGGAGGGAGTAGTTCACCCTCGGGGTTGAGGGTATATACTAGTAGCTATGTGTTTGATCTCTCTCTCTCTCTCATGTTCTTGATTCGGCACGATTTTGATGTATCACGAGCTTTGCTATTATAGTTGGATCTTATGATGTTTCACCCCTCAATCTCTTGTAATGGATTGTGTTTTCCCTTTGAAGTTATCTTATCGGATTGAGTCTTTAAGGATTTGAGAACACTTGATGTATGTCTTGCATGTGCTCATCTGTGGTGACAATGGGATATTCACGTGATCCACTTGATGTATGTTTTGCTGATCAACTTGCGAGTTCCGTGACCTCGTGAACTTATGCATAGGGGTTGGCACACATTTTTGTCTTGACTCTCTGGTAGAAACTTTGGGGCACTCTTTGAAGTTCTTTGTGTTGGTTGAATAGATGAATCTCAGATTGAGATGCATATCGTATAATCATAACCATGGATATTTGAGGTGACATTGGAGTATCTAGGTGACATTAGGGTTTTGGTTGATTTGTGTCTTAAGGTGTTATTCTAGTACGAACTCTAGGATAGATCGAACGGAAAGAATAGCTTCGTGTTATTTTACTATGGACTCTTGAATAGATCGATAAGAAAGGATAACTTTGAGTTGGTTTTGTACCCTACAATAATCTCTTCGTTTGTTCTCCGCTATTAGTGACTTTGGAGTGACTCTTTGTTGCATGTTGAGGGATTGCTATATGATCCAATTATGTTATTATTGTTGAGAGAACTTACACTAGTGAAAGTATGAACCCTAGGCCTTGTTTCAATGCATTGCAATACTATTTTCGCTCACTTTTATCATTATTTACCTTGCTGTTTTTATATTTTCAGATTACAAAAACCTATATCTACCATCCATATTGCACTTGTATCACCATCTCTTCGCCGAACTAGTGCACCTATACAATTTACCATTGTATTGGGTGTGTTGGGGACACAAGAGACTCTTTGCTATTTGGTTGCAGGGTTGTTTGAGAGAGACCATCTTCATCCTACGCCTCCCATGGATTGATAAACCTTAGGTCATCCACTTGAGGGAAATTTGCTACTATCCTACAAATCACTGCACTTGGAGGCCCAACAATGTCTACAAGAAGAAGGTTGTGTAGTACATATCAAGCTCTTTTCTGGCGCCATTGCCGGGGAGGTTAGTGCTTGAAGGTATATCTTTAGATCTTGCAAACGTATCTTTTAGTTTCTTGTTTTATCACTAGTTTAGTCTATAAAAGAAAACAACAAAAAAATGGAATTAAGGTTGCCTCATATGCTTCATCTTTTTAATGCCTTTCGTGAAAAAAAGGATTCCGATAATTATGCCTAAGTGTTAGAAGAAGAATGCATTAAAATGTTTGGCATTAAATCTTTGAATGATGAGCATGATTGCAATGTTGTTAGTACGAACTCTTTGAATATCCATAGTACTAATGATGATTGCACTAGTCATGATGAAAATGTCTCTTATAAGCATGTCAATTTTTGTGGAGTGCATAGAGTTTGCAAGTACACACCAAACAGGTAAGATAGATTTTGCAAGAGGCATAAGTATTTAGAAACTAAATGGCTGCAAGAAAGGCTAGATGTTTGTGCTGAAAATTTAAATTTTCTTAGCCATCCTTGTGAACTTTGCAATGAATGTGGTCATTTAAATATCCAATGCAAATTGTTTCATGATCGAATCATGTCCAAAAATTGTGATGACTTGATTTCCCTTGCACATCATAATGAACTTAGTTTGCTTGTGGGTTATGAAGAAATGAAATGTATAACTAAGGATATTCTAGAATTTTCCCTTCATAAAGTTCTTGATTTTGATCTCGAGGAAGTTTATATGTATTGTGCGGTGAATTGCATTGAAAATCCTTATATTACCAATTACATAAAGACAAGAAAACAAATAGAAGATGAAGAGAATACTAATGAAAGGGAAGAGACCTCCCAATATCCTCCTATTATTTCTTATGATGAATCAGGTAATGAGGAGGAGCCTTCTATTCAACCAATCTCATTAATAAGGAGCTCTAGAAAGAGGATTAAACCCGCACATAATGTGAAAAAAAGACGGAGAAGCAAAGGTAAAAAGGTATCCCTCCCAAATGATGTTGCTCCTATTACTCATTGTGATGATGATAAATGCTATACTATTGGTGCTATCCATACTATTAATGGTGACAGTGATTTTGCTTATGATATGAAAAGGCCCAAGCTTGGGGGTGCTATGTTTGATGAGAATGACATGTTTGAGAATTTATTTGCTGCAATTAATATTTGTCCCAAGCTTGGGGATGCTATGTTTAATGAAGATGATATTTTTAGTCTCCCAAGTTTTGATGAGCAAATTTATTATGATGATAGAATGCCTCCTATTTATGATGATTATATTGATGAAAGTGGGTTTGGAAGAGTGTCAAATTTAGGAAGTAATGATCCCACTATTTTGGAGGATGTTGAATCTTATTGTAATAATATAAAAGTGGATTTGGAGAGGTCATGACTTTATTTAGTAATGATTCCACTATCTTGGAAGAGGTTTCAATTGATTATGATGAGAACAAAGTTGCTACTTATGATGATTATTGTGTTGATACTTATGTTATAAAAAGTAGTGATGATTATATTTACAAAACTTATCATGATTATGATTACCCTTTTCCTGAACATTACTATTTTAATGTGGAAATAATTTATAGTATTCGAGTTTCTTATGATACTCCCACTATTCCGAATGAGAAGAATTTTGCTTATGTGGAGAGTAATAAGAATTCTATGCTTGTGGATCATGAAAAGAATGCTTTATGTGATAGTTATATTGTTGAATTCATTCATGATGCTACGGAAAATTATCATGAGGGAGGAATATATGCTTGTAGAAATTGCAATAATATCAAGTTTCCTCTCTATGTGTTTAAAATCTTGAAGTTATGCTTGTTTTGCTTTCCTATGCTAGTTGATTCTTGTTCCCATAAATTGTTTGCTCACAAAATCCCTATGCATTGGAAGTGGGTTAGACTTAAATGTGCTTGTCATATGCTTCATGATGCTCCCATTATGTTTCAATTCTTATCTTTTATGTGAGCATCATTGAAATTATCATGCCTAGCTAAAAAGGCAATAAAGAAAAGAGCTTGTTGGGAGACAACCCAACATTTGCCCCTACTGTTTTTGTGTGTCCTCATGATTAAGCTACTGCAGTAATCATGTTTTATAGCTTTTGTTTCAATAAAGTGCCAAGTAAAGCCTTTAGGATCTTCTTGGGTGATTGTTGTTTGATCTTGCTGATAAAAACAGAAAGTATGCGCTACCGAAAATAATTATCATTTTTTACCAAAGAGCGTGAAAATACCAATTCGAACTGCAGTAGATCAATATACTTTTTATCCTGGTCGTCCTAATTTTTCAGAATTTTTGGAGTTACAGAAGTATTCAAAATCTCCAAATTACTACAGACTGTTCTGTTTTTCACAGATTCTGTTTTCCACGTGTTGTTTATTTATTTTGATGAATCTATTAGTATCGGTGGGTATGAACCATAGAGAAGTTGGAATACAGTAGATATTACACCAATATGAATTGAGAATGAGTTCACAATAGTACCAAAAGTGGTGATTTATTTTCTTATACTAACGGAGCTTACGAGTTTTCTATTAAGTTTTGTGTTGTGAAGTTTTCAAGTTTTTGGTAAAGATTCGATGGACTATGGAATAAGGAGTGGAAAGAGCCTAAGCTTGGGGATGACCAAGGCACTCCAAGGTAATATTCAAGGACAACCAAGAGCCTAAGCTTGGGGATGGCCAAGGCACCCCAAGGTAATATTCTAGGACAACCAAGAGCCTAAGCTTGCGGATGCCCCGGATGGCATCCCCTCTTTCATCTTCGTTCATTGGTAACTTTACTTGGAGCTATATTTTTTTCACCACATGATATGTGTTTTGCTTGGAGCATCATTTTATTTTATTTTGTTTAGCTTGCTGTTTGAATAATATCCCAAGATCTGAAATTATTAAATGCTAGAGAGTCTTCACATAGTTACATAATTATTCAATAACTCATTGATCTTCACTTTATATCTTTTGAAGTAGTTTGTCGTTTGCTCTAGTGCTTCACTATATCTTTTAGAGCATGACAATAGTTTTATTTTATTGAAATATTGATCTCTCAGGCTTCACTTATATTATTTTGAGAGTCTTTTAGAACAACATGGTAATTTTCTTTGGTTATGAAATTAGTCCTAATATGATAGGCATCCAAGATGGGTATAATAAAAACTTTCATATAAAGTGCATTGAATACTATGAGAAGTTTGATACTTGATGATTGTTTTGAGATATGAAGATGGTGATATTAGAGTCATGCTAGTTGAGTATTTATGAATTTTAGAAATACTTGTGTTGAGGTTTGCAAGTCTCGTAGCATGCACATATGGTAACCGTTGTGTGACAAATTTGAAGCATGAGGTGTTTCTTTGATTATCCTCCTTATAAGTCATGGTCGGGGACGAGCGATGGTCTTTTCCTACCAATCTATCCCCCTAGGAGCATGCTCTTAGTGCTTGTTTTTGATGACTTGTAGATTTTTTCAATAAGTATGTGAGTTCTTTATGACTAATGTTGAGTCCATCGATTATACACACTCTCACCCTTCCATCATCGCTAGCCTCTTCGGTACCATGCATTGCCCTTTCTCACCTCGAGAGTTGGTTCAAACTTCGCCGGTGCATCCAACCCCCGTGATATGATACGCTCTATCACACATAAGCCTCCTTATATCTTCCTCAAAACAGTCACCATACCTATCTATTATGGCATTTCCATAGCCATTCTGAGATATATTTCCATGCAACTTTCCACCGTTCCGTTTATTATGACACGCTTCATCATTGTCATATTGCCTTGCATGATCATGTAGTTGACATCATATTTGTGGCAATGCCACCGCTCATAATTTTTATACATGTCACTCTTGAATCATTGCACATCCCGGTACACCGTCGGAGGCATTCATATAGAGTCATATTTTGTTCTAGTATCAAGTTGTAATTTTTGAGTTGTAAATAAATAGAAGTGTGATGATCATCATTATTAGAGCATTGTCCTATGTGAGGAAAAAAGTGAAAGGCCAAATAAAAAAAAGAAGAGAAGGCCTAAAAAATGAGAGAAAAAGAGAGAAGGGACAATGTTATTATCCTTTGTCCACACTTGTGCTTCAAAGTAGCACCATGATCTTCATGATAGAGAGTCTCTTATTTTGTCACTTTCATATACTAGTGGGAATTTTCATTATAGAACTTGGCTTGTATATTCCAACAATGGGCTTCCTCAAAATGCGCTAGGTCTTCGTGAGCAAGCAAGTTGGATGCAAACCCACTTAGTTTCTTTTGTTGAGCTTTAATACATTTATAGATCTAGTGCATCCATTGCATGGCAATCCCTACTCCTTGCATTGACATCAATTGATGGGCATCTCCATAGCCCGTTGATAGCCGCATCGATGTGAGACTTTCTCCTTTTTTGTTTTCTCCACACAACCTCCATCATCATATTCTATTCCACCTACAGTGCTATGTCCATGGCTCGTGCTCATGCATTGCTTGAAAGATGAAAAAGTTTGAGAATACTAAAGTATGAAACAATTGCTTGGCTTGTCATCGGGGTTGTGCATGATGGGAGCATTTTGTGTGATGAAAATGAAGCATGGCCGAACTATATGATTTTGTAGGGATGAGCTTTCTTTGGCTATGTTATTTTGAGAGGACATAATCGCTTTGTTAGTATGCTTGAAGTATTATTGTTTTTATGTCAATATTAAACTTTTGCCTTGAATCTTATGGATCTGAATATTGTTGCCACAATAGGGAAGATTACATTGATGAATATGTTAGGTAGCACTCCACATCAAAAATTATGTTTTGATCATTTACCTACTCGAGGACGAGCAGGAATTAAGCTTGGGGATGCTTGATATGTCTCCAATGTATCTATAATTTTTGATTATTCCATGCTATTATATTATCCATCTAGGATGTTTTATATGCATTTATATGCTATTTTATTTGATTTTTGGGACTAACCTATTAACCTAGAGTCCAGTGCCATTTTCTTTTTTTCCTTGTTTTTGAGTTTCCCAGAAAAGGGATATCAAACGGAGTCCAATTGACACGAAAATTTACGGAGATCATTTTTGGACCAGAAGAAGCCCACGGAGCATCGGAGATGGACCAGAAGAGTCCCGAGGCCACCACGAGGGTGGGGCGTGCCCTACCCCCCTTGGTACGCCCCCGTGCCTCGCGACCGCCTCGTGGCCCCCCTAACTTGTTCCCGACACCAACGCCTCTTAATTATATATCCCCAAACTTCCAGAAAATAACCTAGATTAGGACTTCCGCCGCCGCAAGACTCTGTAGCCACCAAAAACCAATCGGGACCCCGTTCGGGCACCGTGCCGGAGGGGGATCCATCACCGGTGGCCATCTTCATCATCCCGGCACTCTTCATGACGAGGAGGGAGTAGTTCACCCTCGGGGCTGAGGGTATGTACCAGTAGCTATGTGTTTGATCTCTCTCTCTCTCCCTCTCCCTCGTGTTCTTGATTCGGCACAATCTTGATGTATCGTGATCTTTGCTATTATAGTTGGATCTTATGATGTTTCTCCCCCTCTATCTCTTATAATGGATCGAGTTTTCCCTTTGAAGTTATCTTATCGGATTGAGTCTTTAAGGATTTGAGAACACTTGATGTATGTCTTGCATGTGCTTATATATGGTGACAATGGGATATTCACGTGATCCACTTGATGTATGTTTTGGTGATCAACTTGCGAGTTCCATGACCTCGTGAACTTATACATAGGGGCTGGCACATATTTTCGTCTTGACTCCCCGGTAGAAACTTTCGGGAACTCTTTGAAGTTCTTTGTGTTGGTTGAACAGATGAATCTGAGATTGTGTGATGCATATCGTATAATCATACCCACGAATACTTGAGGTGACATTGGAGTATCTAGGTGACATTAGGGTTTTGGTTGATTTGTGTCTTAAGGTGTTATTCTAGTACGAACTCTAGGATAGATCGAATGGAAAGAATAGTTTCGTGTTATTTTACTACGGACTCTTGAATAGATCGATCAAAAAGGATAACTTTGAGGTGGTTTCATACCCTACAATAATCTCTTCATTTGTTCTCCGCTATTAGTGACTTTGCAGTGACTCTTTGTTGCATGTTGAGGGATTGTTATATGATCCAATTATATTATTATTGTTGAGGGAACTTGCATTGGTGAAAGTATGAACCCTAGGCCTTGTTTCAATGCTTTGCAATACCGTTTTCGCTCACTTTTATCATTAGTTACCTTGCTGTTTTTATATTTTGAGATTACAAAAACCTATATCTACCATCCATATTGCACTTGTTTCACCATCTCTTAGTCGAACTAGTGCACCTATACAATTTACCATTGTATTGGGTGTGTTGGGGACACAAGAGACTCTTTGCTATTTGGTTGTAGGGTTGTTTGAGAGAGACCATCTTCATCCTATGCCTCCCACAGATTTATAAACCTTAGGTCATCCACTTGAGGGAAATTTGCTACTGTCCTACAAACCTCTACACTTGGAGGCCCAACAACGTGATGAGGACATCAATACAATTGTTACACCCACAGCCCCTGCTGCTATACATACTGGACCAATTACTAGAGCTCGTGCACGCCAACTAAATTACCAGGTACTTTCGTTTCTTGGTAATGATTCTAATGTTCATGAGAATATGATGCTGCCTAAATTGGATACATTTGTTTTGCTTACAAATGAAGGGCCTAGCTTGGAGAAGGATGAACATTGGAGCAAGAACAAGCATGGAGATGATGGCATGCACAAGGGAAACAAGAACGGAGTTACAACTGATGATTTCAGGACTTTGAAGCCACCATAATGGGTGCATGAAGCCTTGGACGAAATATACAAGACGCCACTTCATAAATTTCGTCCCGAGGCTATTTTAGGTGCTGCGTCACCTTATTATTGGGCCAGGCCCATGTAATTTCGAAATACATCAGTATAGGCTATTTTTAGAGTCCGTATGTGTGGGGAAACAAGAGATAGGGTTGATTTCGGACCCCTCCACCAAGGGCCACGAAATTCCCCCCTCTTCCTCCATATATACAGCCCTTAGGGCATCGTTTAGACTTTGGGTTTTGTTTAGATTAAAAGTTCGCCATAGCTGCAACTTCGCGTACTTCGTTTGTGTTCAACGACCAGACAAAGGCGTCACAGAACCCCACCTTGATCAATAAAGCTTTCATCTTATATTCGCAATATCCAGATTGCAATCTCAGTTTCTTGCTTGTTCTTCGTTTGCTCGCAGGAAACAGACCCTCGTGGTCAGGTTGATCGTGCTCCGGCGTGGTCAATAACCTCTCGGAGTTGGTTTAGCGATTGCTAAGGCGCGACGTCCTCGCACGTTCGTAGTCGGATCGTCAAAGTCGACTTCCACCAAAGCGAAATCCACCATCTCATCGAAAGACGGGACACCTTTGCCTCTATCACAACGTCTACAAGAAGAAGGTTGTGTAGTAGACATCACCTCCCCCTTACCAAAAGCCACATTTCCCCTATTTCTGCCTTCCTTTCCAAGTTCAAACATTCACTCCTTGCTTGCGGTGTCGCCTTCTTGCCGGCAACCCTCCTTCACGCTACTCGGCCTCCTTGATCGAGGTAGGTAATCCACACCCGACCCCCATCCTCCTCCTCCTTCCACATCCCACATGCCCCGACCGCCGCCGCAACACCTTCCACCGAAAACACCAACCCCTCTCCCAAATAAGTGTCGCCCTAAGCCATGGTGCATGCCGTATAGCCAAGAGCTGAAGGAGCATTTGGCAGAGGAGAAGCAAATCACGGCCGGACATGCAGATGAGGTTGCGATGGCTGCTATTCGTGCCAACCCCAGATCTTGGAGGAGCACTCACCGTCGAGGCCACCGTCGATGCCTCACCGCTGCCGCCGCATTGCGGTTGGCTGCTTTAAACGATAGTTCATGGTATTTTCTCGAGGCCACCCGCGGTGCCTTCGACGAAGACTACAATGTGTTTTCTCAGCATGCACGTGCTTACCTCAACTCGAGAGCCAGCAGGTTGGTTCCTGGAACGGCTCAGGCAACTCACCACTACAAGGAGGGCACCCATGATGTGGAGGCCTTGCCCTCTTCCATGTCCAAGGAGCCAATCATCGTCGATATCTCCGACAATGAGGAGTAGCTTGTCTTATGAGCTCACTATAAGGACCTATGTTCAGTTAGCTAGCTACGCTGGTGATGACCCCAAAGTGCAAGGAATCATATTAGCAGTTTCCAAAGGTGGAAGTGATAAGTATGGAGTGTCGAACCCACAAGGAGCTAAAGGTAAGATCAATATTATCTCAAGTCCTATCTAACACTGATACGACTCTACGTACACTGAACATTTGCTTCCATCTAGAAACGAGAAATAAAACTACATTGTGGGTATGAAGAGGATAGCTTTGCACGATATCAGAGAACTAAAATATAAAAATAGGTGATGTTAACATAAAGTTAGAATATATTACTATGTATTATAAATAGCGAGTGTGGAATAATGATGGATCGGTGTCCGGAATTATCCTAGGCAATTGTTAACAAGATTGGTGGTCGTCATTACAATTTTATATGAGGGAGTGGCATAAGCTAACATACTTCCTCTCCTTGGATCATATGCACTTATGATTGGAACTCTAGCAAGCATCCTCAAATACTAAAGATCATTAAGGTAAAACCCAACCATAGCATTATAGTATAAAGTCCCCTTTATCCCATACGCAACAACCCCCTTACTCAGGTTTTATGCTTCTGTCACTCAAGCAACACACTATAAGAAAATCATGAACGTATTGCAACACCTTACAATGGGAATCCCTCACGTGTGCGCAGCACGGAAGGCACCATTGGACAACACCAAAAGAAAACATACAACTCAAAATAATCTAGATCATCAATCAACACAAAAGACAAAACAAATCTACTCAAAACATCATAGGATGGCAACACATCATTGGATCATAATATGTGGCATGAAGCACCATGTTCAAGTAGGGGATTACAGCGGGGTGCAGGAGAGTGGACCTGGTAAAAGAGACGAGGAAGGTGATGAAGATGGTGATGTTGATGAAGACGATCACCGCGGCGATGATTCCCCCAGTGGCACTCCAGCGACACGGAGAGAGAGAGGGGGGGGGGGAGAGTCTCCCCCTTGTGCTTCCTCCTTCATGGCCCCCCCTATATGGAGAGAGGTTCTCCCTATGGTCCTTGGCCTCCATGGCAATGATGGCCCCCTCCGGGATCCTCCTCCATGGCCTCCGGTGATGATAGCCCCCTCCGGCAGGGTGCCAGAGAGGGCCTAATTTGGTTTTTCGTGGCTACAGAGGCTTTCGGCATCAGAACTCCCAATCTAGGTTTCTTTCTGGGGGTTTTGGTGTTTATACGAGTTTTTGGCATCGGTCTCACGTCAAGGGGGTCCACGAGGAAACGACAATATAGAAGCACCCTCCCGGGGGTAGGGCGCGCCCCCTACCTTGTCGTTGCCTCGGGACTCTTCTGGTCCAACTCTTGTGCTTGGGGTTCTCTTTTGGTCCATAGAAAATCACCGTAAATTTTCAGCCCATTCCAAGAACTTTTATTTCTGCACAAAAAAGGACACCACGGTAGTTCTGCTCAAAATAGCGTCAGCCTGGGTTAGTTCTAATCAAATCATACCAAAACCATAAAAAATTGTTGTAAACATGGCATGAATACTTCATAATTTATAGATACGTCAGAGACGTACCAGCATCCCCAAGCTTAATCCTACTCGTCCTCAAGTAGGTAAATGATAAAAGAAATAATTTATGAAGTGTGAATGCTAGCATAGTGCATACATTTGATCAATGATAGTTCCAAACACTTTTCTAGCGTTATTCTTTATCATAGACACTAGCTCATCTCATAAAACTTCTCATGCTCATGTAGCAAGCTATTCACATGTTAAAGTATACACCATAAAGTTTCTTGAGAACTAACAAACTAGGCTTTTAGTCACCAAACCATTGCAATTCATCTTATTTTCAGGAAGGTTCTATATAAGAGCTTTGATTTAGCAAATTCCACATACTCAACTATCATATAGTCTTCCATGATTGCTAACACTCAAAGCATATTTTTAGAACAAATTGCATCCTTCAAACATAGAGAAATATACGAGCTTAATGTTTCACCTCCCAACTTATTTATCATATAGATAATTGTCAACAATAATAATTTGGGATCAAATATATTTGAATGGCCATATATGCTTGTATCTTTCCACACCACATGATGCTTGCCAACTAAAGAATAATTGAGGTTGAAATAAGAAGGAATACTTTTGACTCTTGCATAAAAGTAAGTATGAAAGTAAAAGTTAGGCCCTTCACAAAGGGAAGCAGAGGTTGTGATGAGGACATGACTACCTTGGATATGACCAAAAATATTGCATATATGCATATTTGTCAGGTGATTTCTAGTGCAAACTATTCAATAATCTATTTATGTTATCCAGAACAAAAATACTTCACACACTTTTGTGTTTTGTCTAATTGCAGGTGTATGGGACATTTGTATAATCCACATATGAAGATAAGGAAGAAAGAGATGTTTATTTGCTGTCCAAAAAGTTCTCTCACGTCACTTTTGGCCCAAGAGAAGATAGAGTCCAAGTCTCTCACGTTCTGGATTCAGATTCGGACTGCACAGACACACCTGACTCAAAACGCACACAAGTTTTTCATACGGACTCCGAATTGGGTGATTCTTTTTTTGTTGGAAACTAGATTTCGTGAACTTTCCAACCCAATTGGAATCACCTTCAAATTCGTCCGGAGCGTTGAGTTGTGGACGAAACAATCTGATGCTGCAGCAGAATCCGAGTCAAACTACAAGTCCAAAGGTGTTACATCACCTCCACTTGGGCCCATTGGCCTTGTACGACCAAGATTTAGTTTTAGGCTGCCTTGGGACGTCCTCCCACCTCCTTGGCCGCCACCCCTTGCTCCTATATAAGTAGATCCATCTAGTAGCTTTTCCTTGGGATTTGTTTAGTTAAAAGTTAGCCATTGCAACTTCGTGTACTTCGTTTGTGTCCAACGACCAGACCAAGACCGCTTCCGGATCCCCACCATTATCAATACCTCATATATATTTGCAATATTCAGATTGCTTTATCATATTCTTGCTCGTTCTTCGATTGCTTGCAGGAATAGACCTTCGTGGTCAGGCTGACCGTGCTTCCGGCGTCGTCAGTAACCTCAGGAGATTGGTTTAGCGATTGCTAAGGCGCAACGTCGTGCACGTTTGTAGTCGGATTGTCAAAGTCATCTCCACCAAATCGATAGTTATCATCTCATCGAAAGATCGGGACCCTCGCTTCTATCAAGTGGTATCAGAGCTACTAATCATGACAGGATCCAGAGTTAATTCATGGGCTTTGTCGATCGCGGGAGACGTGCCACCACCTTTGCAAATACCACAACCGTCACGAGAGGTGCACAAACATCCAAATGCACATGATCAGGTTAATGTATCTATACCACCATTTAATGGCCGTTTTAAACCTGCTTTATATATTGAATGGGAGTTCGACATAAAAAATATATTTGCTTCCCATAATTTCGATGAACATAAAAAGGTTAAGGTTGCGGTTGGTTCTTTCACTGGTTATGCTTTGGTTTGGTGGAGTGAATATTGTCGGTTACACCCTGATTATATACCTACTACTTGGGATGATTTGAAACTTGCCATGCGACATACTTTCGTCCCTGCTTATTATACTCGTGACATGATTAAGAAGTTGCAACACTTAAAACAAGGTAGTGAAACTGTAACAAAATATTATGATGATTTACAAACTACCTTGTTGCATTCCTCTTTAGAAGAAAGTGAAGATGATTTTATGGATAGATTTTGGGGAGGATTAAACCGTGATATTCAAGAGATACTAATTCATGATGAGTGTTATCCTATGGACCATTTGTTTCATCTTGCTTGCAAAGCTGAACAGGAAATAAAACGACGTGTTGGCCACGAGGAGAACAAGCGCACGGTGCACAATCCAAGAGTTGATATGATTGTTCCTTCAACTACTAGGCATACTATGACAACCACATCCGTTGTTTTCAGGACTACATCACCTCCACCATGTGACACATCGCCCCCGAGAGTGGCTACATCATCTGAGTTGATCATAAGAGGTAATGACAAAGGTACTGATCTTCCATCTCTACATGAGAATGATGAATGCCTTGTCAATTTGAATGCACCATCTGATGAGCTACCCACTACTTTGATCACACCACCTATTTTAGAGGACTACGTTGATAATTTGACTTTGCCATGTGATCAAACAACTGAAATACCAACAATTTTGAGTGCACCCATTGAATTAACTATTGATGCAAAAGAACCAATGTTTAATCATTTTGATATGACCTCTAATCTTGGTGATGATTCTGTGTTGAATGACTTATTGCATGTTTGCTTATTGAAGCATGTTGTAGCATGTAAATTTGATGCAAGTAAGGTTTATTCACCAATGTTGGGATGGTTTAATGATGAACATTGTCAATCTTTTGAAATGAATAAGAGCTTCACTTATATGTGCAAACTGAGTTGCAATATTTTCATGCCTTCTACTTCTTGTGCTAATTTTTTGGCTTTAGATTTTATGAACTATGCAAGTTACTCATCTATTCATGTTTCATATATGCAAAAATCAAGGGAAGTAAAAATGGATGACATATACATATACAATATGTACACCTTGTCTCTTTTGTTAGCCACATTTCAGATTAAGCAACGCCGAGGACGGCTTTATTTTCAATAAGGGGAGGATGATGAGGACATGACTACCTTGGATATGACCAAAAATATTGCATATATGCATATTTGTCAGGTGATTTCTAGTGCAAACTATTCAATAATCTATTTATGTTATCCAGAACAAAAATACTTCACACACTTTTGTGTTTTGTCTAATTGCAGGTGTATGGGACATTTGTACAATCCACATATGAAGATAAGGAAGAAAGAGATGTTTATTTGCTGTCCAAAAAGTTCTCTCACGTCACTTTTGGCCCAAGAGAAGATAGAGTCCAAGTCTCTCACGTTCTGGATTCAGATTCGGACTGCACAGACACACCTGACTCAAAACGCACACAAGTTTTTCATACGGACTCCGAATTGGGTGATTCGTTTTTTGTTGGAAACTAGATTTCGTGCACTTTACAACCCAATTGGAATCACCTTCAAATTCGTCCGGAGCGTTGAGTTGTGTACGAAACAATCTGATGCTGCAGCAGAATCCGAGTCAAACTACAAGTCCAAAGGTGTTACATCACCTCCACTTGGGCCCATTGGCCTTGTACGACCTAGATTTAGTTTTAGGCTGCCTTGGGACGTCCTTCCACCTCCTTGGCCGCCACCCCTTGCTCCTATATAAGTAGATCCATCTAGTAGCTTTTCCTGGGGATTTGTTTAGTTAAAAGTTAGCCATTGCAACTTCGTGTACTTCGTTTGTGTCCAACGACCAGACCAAGACCGCTTACGGATCCCCACCTTTATCAATACTTCATATATACTCGCAATATTCAGATTGCTTTTATCATATTCTTGCTTGTTCTTCGATTGCTTGCAGGAATAGACCTTCGTGGTCAGGTTGATTGTGCTCCAGCGTGGTCAATAACCTCTCGGAGTTGGTTTAGCGATTGCTAAGGCGCAACGTCGTGCATGTTTGTAGTCGGATCGTCAAAGTCATCTTCACCAAATCGATAGTTATCATCTCATCGAAAGATCGGGACACCTCGCCTCTATCAAGTGGTATCAGTCTTGAAGTTGCTCGGTGAGAATTTCCAGTTTTTCCTAGATTAGATTTATTTTCTTACCTATTGTCCAAGAAAAAGCCACAAAACAAAAGTTAGATCTATTCATCCTTTGTCCTAGCCAGACTGAGCCTTTGCAATTTTCTTTTCATTGTTTGCATTATTGAATTATCGGTTGCATCGCCGTGTCGAGTTGCTGGTCTTAGTGTCTAGTTCCTTTAGAGTTTCGAGTTCTGTTCACATTAGTCACGCAGCCGCTGCATCATTATCCCATCCGCTGTCCACCATCCCATCCACCAATTTCCACCACGTGCTACGCACTGTTTATTGTCATAATCATAGTTGAGGTCACTCACATCTTCGCCAGATCGAATCTGCATCTTATCTAGTTTGTCTTGGAAAGAGGGAGAAAAAGAAGATAAAGAAAAAAAAAGAAAAAAGGAAAGAAAAAAAAGAAAAAGAGGGAGAAGAAAAAGAAAAAAAAAGCGTGAGAAAAAAAATAGAGAAGAAAAAAAAATTGTATCTATCTAGAATCAATCTCGTACCTGAATTCGGATTGGAATCTGTTTTGCGCACTGTTCAGTAAAACAGGTGTATCTTCCTCATATGAAGTCCGTTTTGGCTCGTGAGTACTCAAATTGAAGATAGCAACGAGCCGCATCTAAATAGTTGCAGAAGCTAGTTCAATATTTGACACCTCAAAATCGGCTTCTAAATAGGTCTTTTTGCCCTCCGAAATTCGTGAACACAGCTTGTTCCAATTTTTTAGGCCAGTTTTAGAATTCTTTGACTCCTCATATCAACTCGGAATTGAGTGATTCTTTTTGCATTGGAAAGCTTGAGTTAGTAGCATTTTTTGAAAGAATTTATCAGAAAATTGTCTCAAACTTTTCAAGAGGAAAGTTGGAGAGAGAGTTGTTGTATATCCTGCTTGGCAGTTGTTTTTCATCTTTATCTTCACTGCCGTTGTGATCTTCACTTATATCTTGCTGTCAAGAGCTACTTAGTATCCTTCATTGATGCTAGTTGTGTTACGCCGTGACCTCATTAGTGTTCTAGGCTCGCGTCTCTAGTCCGGTCTAGCCTAGGACCAGCACAGTACCGTCGTTGAGCGTTTATTCAACATTGCATCTTTGAATTGATTATTGCTAATCTTTTGCTACCATATATAGCCAACCCAGCTCCACATATTTCTACACCGTGTATACGTACGCTCCCCTGGCAATCGCTTTACTCAATATTCGGAGTTACTTGACACCGCTGGTTGCCGATCACTGCCTGCTGCATGGTAAGAACTTGTAAGACATTGATATTTGCTTTACTGTGAGCGTTTTACCACCACATCCTAGTAGTTGTAGGAACATTATTTTTGGGTTTTGTTTCTTGTTCTACTAATCATGACAGGATCCAGAGTCAATTCATGGGCTTTGTCGATCGCGGGAGACGTGCCACCACCTTTGCAAATACCACAACCGTCACGAGAGGTGCACAAACATCCAAATGCACATGATCAGGTTAATGTATCTATACCACCATTTAATGGCCGTTTTAAACCTGCTTTATATATTGAATGGGAGTTCGACATAAAAAATATATTTGCTTCCCATAATTTCGATGAACATAAAAAGGTTAAGGTTGCGGTTGGTTCTTTCACTGGTTATGCTTTGGTTTGGTGGAGTGAATATTGTCGGTTACACCCTGATTATATACCTACTACTTGGGATGATTTGAAACTTGCCATGCGACATACTTTCGTCCCTGCTTATTATTCTCGTGACATGATTAAGAAGTTGCAACACTTAAAACAAGGTAGTGAAACTGTAACAAAATATTATGATGATTTACAAACTACCTTATTGCATTCCTCTTTAGAAGAAAGTGAAGATGATTTTATGGATAGATTTTGGGGAGGATTAAACCGTGATATTCAAGAGATACTAATTCATGAAGAGTGTTATCCTATGGACCATTTGTTTCATCTTGCTTGCAAAGCTGAACAGGAAATAAAATGACGTGTTGGCCACGAGGAGAACAAGCGCACGGTGCACATTCCAAGAGTTGATATGATTGTTCCTTCAACTACTAGGCATACTATGACAACCACATCCGTTGTTGTCAGGACTACATCACCTCCACCATGTGACACATCGCCCCCGAGAGTGGCTACATCATCTGAGTTGATCATAAGAGGTAATGACAAAGGTACTGATCTTCCATCTCTACATGAGAATGATGAATGCCTTGTCAATTTGAATGCACCATCTGATGAGCTACCCACTACTTTGATCACACCACCTATTTTAGAGGAGTACGTTGATAATTTGACTTTGCCATGTGATCAAACAACTGAAATACCAACAATTTTGAGTGCACCCATTGAATTAACTATTGATGCAAAAGAACCAATGTTTAATCATTTTGATATGACCTCTAATCTTGGTGATGATTCTGTGTTGAATGACTTATTGCATGTTTGCTTATTTAAGCATGTTGTAGCATCTAAATTTGATGCAAGTAAGGTTTATTCACCAATATTGGGATGGTTTAATGATGAACATTGTCAATCTTTTGAAATGAATAAGAGCTTCACTTATATGTGCAAACTGAGTTGCAATATTTTCATGCCTTCTACTTCTTGTGCTAATTTTTTGGCTTTAGATTTTATGAACTATGCAAGTTACTCATCTATTCATGTGTCATATATGCAAAAATCACGGGAAGTAAAAATGGATGACATATACATATACAACATGTACACCTTGTCTCTTTTGTTAGCCACATTTCAGATTAAGCAACGCCGAGGACGGCTTTATTTTCAAGAAGGGGAGGATGATGAGGACATGACTACCTTGGATATGACCAAAAATATTGCATATATGCATATTTGTCAGGTGATTTGTAGTGCAAACTATTCAATAATCTATTTATGTTATCCAGAACAAAAATACTTCACACACTTTTGTGTTTTGTCTAATTGCAGGTGTATGGGACATTTGTACAATCCACATATGAAGATAAGGAAGAAAGAGATGTTTATTTGCTGTCCAAAAAGTTCTCTCACGTCACTTTTGGCCCAAGAGAAGATAGAGTCCAAGTCTCTCACGTTCTGGATTCAGATTCGGACTGCACAGACACACCTGACTCAAAACGCACACAAGTTTTTCATACGGACTCCGAATTGGGTGATTCTTTTTTTGTTGGAAACTAGATTTCGTGCACTTTCCAGCCCAATTGGAATCACCTTCAAATTCGTCCGGAGCGTTGAGTTGTGGACGAAACAATCTGATGCTGCAGTAGAATCCGAGTCAAACTACAAGTCCAAAGGTGTTACATCACCTCCACTTGGGCCCATTGGCCTTGTACGACCAAGATTTAGTTTTAGGCTGCCTTGGGACGTCCTCCCACCTCCTTGGCCGCCACCCCTTGCTCCTATATAAGTAGATCCATCTAGTAGCTTTTCCTTGGGATTTGTTTAGTTAAAAGTTAGCCATTGCAACTTCGTGTACTTCGTTTGTGTCCAACGACCAGACCAAGACCGCTTCCGGATCCCCACCATTATCAATACCTCATATATATTTGCAATATTCAGATTGCTTTATCATATTCTTGCTCGTTCTTCGATTGCTTGCAGGAATAGACCTTCGTGGTCAGGCTGACCGTGCTTCCGGCAGCGTCAGTAACCTCAGGAGATTGGTTTAGCGATTGCTAAGGCGCAACATCGTGCACATTTGTAGTCGGATCGTCAAAGTCGTCTCCACCAAATCGATAGTTATCATCTCATCGAAAGATCGGGACACCCCGCCTCTATCAGGTTGTCATGCACTTTTTAATTTTTGATGTGCAAACCCTTAATGCAAAGGAACGTCATGTTTTATTGCCCTTTGTGATAACAACCTTTATTATGCATTCCATCGCTTTTATTTCTTTACCATCATAAGTTCGTACAACGCTTATTTTCCCTTACAATAAAAGATCACACATATTTAGGAGCAATTTTTATTGCTTTTTGCACCGATGACAACTTACTTGAAGGATCTTATTCAATCCATAGGTAGATATGGTGGACACTCATGGCATGAAACGAGGTTTAATGGTTTTGGATGCACTAGTATCTCTACTTAGTACAAAATTTTGGCTAGCAAAAGATCCTAAGTGAGCACCACATGTTAGAAGATCCATAACAATATAACTTCTATGCAAATATACCCAAACATAATGCATTATGTTGTCTTCCTTGTCCAAGTTCAACTAATTTGCTCAAGTTTAAAAATAATTAATGGGGCTAACAATCATAGAAGATGTCCAAGATAGTGCATTTATATGTGAAACTCTCTTCCTTCAATATTCTTTCATGAATTATTCAAGTGACCAAAGTTGTGTTTGCTAACTTTCGATAAATTTTACCACCTATACTTCTTATATGTGAATTCATTACTCCCCATGGGATAAGCATATAAAGCATATATAATTTTAGATTTGTGATATTCAATTCATTCAACCATTTAACCATAGGATATAAGTGAAGCACGAGAGTAAATGACGAAACTACTCCAGAAAGATATAAGTGAAGATCAATGAGTAGTCAAATAGTTAAATAGCCATTGGAGGACTCTCTCTCATTCAAGATTTCAGATCCAATTATTTTATTCAAACATCAAGTAAAATGAAAATACGCTCCAAGAAAAACACATATAATGTGATGAATAAACAATATAGCTCCGAGTAAGGTATACCGATGGTTTTGAAGACAAAAGAGGGGATGCCCAGGGCATCCCCAAGATTAGGCGCTTGAGTATTCCTTGAATATTACCTTGGGGTGCCTTGGGCATCCCCAAGCTTAGGGTCTTTCCACTCCTTATTCTCCTCGCGTCAATATCTCACCCAAAACTTGAAAACATCAATCACACAAAACTTAATGGAACTTCATGAGATGGGTTAGTATGATAAAGACAAATCACTCACTTTGGTACTGTCAAGACAAGATTCATAGTTATTTCCACATAATGCCTACTGTACTCTATCATTTCCACAATTTATATCACTTAATATAAGCCATGGAAATACTAACACAAGCAAACTATGCATTGAAAACAGAATCTGTTAAAAACATAACAGTCTGTAATGATCTAAACAACAACCATACTTCTATTACTTCAAAAATTCTGAAAACTTAGGACAACACACGCAATTTGTATATTAATCTTGCGCAGAAAGAATCAGTATTTTATCGCACTTCTGTTAAAAACGAAAAATATTTTACTAGGCCAGGATCTTTCAATGAGATGGTGGCTATCGTTTTCTGTGGGAGTCGACCTTGACGATCCGACTACGAACGTGCGAGACGTCGCGCCTTAGCAATCGCTAAACCAACTTCCGAGGGTTATTGACCACGCCGGAGCACGATCAACCTGACCACGAGGGTCTGTTTCCTGCGAGCAAACAAAGAACAAGCAAGAAACTGAGATTGCAATCGGGATATTGCGAATATAAGATGAAAGCTTTATTGATCAAGGTGGGGTTCTGTGACGTCTTGGTCTGGTCGTTGGACACAAACGAAGTACGCGAAGTTGCAGCTATGGCGAACTTTTAATCTAAACAAAACCCAAAGTCTAAACGATGCCCTAAGGGTTGTATATATGGAGGAAGAGGGGGGAATTTCGTGGCCCTTGAGGGTGGGGTCCGAAACCAACCCTAACTCTTGTTTCCCCACACATACGGACTCGAAAAATAGCCTATACTTAAGTATTTCGAAATTACATGGGCCTGGCCCATTAATAAGGTGACGCAGCACCTAGAATAGCCTATGGACGAATATTATGAAGTGGCATCTTGTATATTTCGTCCAAGGCTTCATGCACTCCTTATGGCGGCTTCAAAGTCCTGAAATCATCACTTGTAACTCCGTTCTTGATCCCCTTGCGCATGCCATCAACTCCATGCGTGTTCTTGCTCCAATGTTCATCCTTCTCCAAGCTAGGCCCTTCATTTGTAAGCAAAACAAATGTATCCAATTTAGGCAGCATCATAATCTCATGAACATTAGAATCATTACCAAGAAACAAAAGTACCTGGTAATTTAATTGGCGTGCGCGAGCTCTAGTAATTGGTCCAGTATATGTAACAGTAGGGGCTGTGGGTGTAACAATGGTATTGATGTCCTCATCATCCTCCCCTTCTTGAAATGAAGTCGTCCTTGACGGAAGTGCATCTTCCTCACCCAAATAAGGCTTCAAATCTGCAATGTTAAAAGTGGGACTAACCCCAAAATCTACAGGTAGCTCAAGTTTATATGTATTATCATTTATTTTCTCTAACACCTTAAAAGGACCATCAGCACGTGGCATTAGCTTTGATTTGCGCAGATTAGGAAATCTATCTTTACGCAAATGTAACCAAACAAGATCTCCAGGCGCAAACACAACATGTTTTCTACCCTTATCTCCAGCAAGTTTATATTTAGCATTCATATGCTCAATGTTTTCCTTAGTTAACTCATGCATTTTTAAAATCAATTCAGAACATTCTTTAGCATCAAAATTAACCTTCTCTGAAGATGGAAGAGGCAACAAATCAATAGGTGCACGAGGTAGGAAACCATACACAATTTCAAAAGGGCACATCTTAGTAGTAGAATGCAATGAGCGATTATAAGCAAATTCAATATGAGGCAAGCATTCTTCCCACATTTTGTTGTTATTCTTCAAAACAGCCTAAGCATAGTAGACAATGTTCTATTGACTACTTCAGTTTGTCCATCAGTTTGGGGGTGACAAGTAGTACTAAAAAGCAGCTTAGTCCCCAACTTAGCCCATAAACATCTCCAAAAGTGGCTAAGAAATTTAGTATCACGATCTGAAACAATAGTATTTGGCACACCATGTAAGCGAGTAATTTCACGAAAGAACAAATCAGCAACATTAACAGCATCATCGCTTTTATGACATGGTATAAAGTGTGCCATTTTCGAGAACCGATCCACGACAACAAATATGCTATCCCTCCCCTTCTTTGTTCGAGGTAAACCTAAAACAAAGTCCATAGATATGTCCTCCCAAGGAACACTAGGTAGTGGCAAAGGCATATATAAACCATGAGGATTGAGTCGTGACTTAGCTCTTTGACATGTAGTGCAGCGAGCAACAAAACGCTCAACATCCCGTCTCATCTTTGGCCAAAAGAAATGTGTAGCAAGTATATCCTCCGTCTTCTTGACGCCAAAGTGTCCCATTAAGCCTCCTCCATGCGCCTCCTGCAACAACAAAAGACGAACGGAGCTAGCTGGAATGCATAGCTTGTTAGCACGAAACACAAATCCATCGTTAAGAACGAACTTGTTCCAAGTTCTCCCTTCCTTACAATTCTGCAATACAACTTTAAATTCAGCATCATGAACATATTGATCTTTGATGGTCTCCAAACCAAATATTTTAAAGTCAAGTTGTGAAAGCATAGTATAACGACGAGACAAGGCATCAGCAATAACATTTTCTTTACCCTTCTTGTGTTTAATGACATAAGGGAAAGTCTCAATGAATTCAACCCATTTAGCATGTCTACGGTTCAGTTTTGCTTGACTTTTAATGTGTTTCAAAGATTCATGATCAGAATGTATAACAAATTCCTTGGGCCATAAATAATGTTGCCATGTTTCTAAGGTCCGAACAAGAGCATATAATTCTTTATCATAAGTAGAATAGTTCAGACTAGGCCCACTCAATTTTTCAGAAAAGTATGCAACAGGTTTTCCATCTTGTAATAACACACCTCCTAATCCAATTCCACTAGCATCACATTCAAGCTCAAAAGTCTTATTGAAATTAGGAAGTTGGAGTAAAGGAGCATGTGTCAACTCACCTTTCAATACCGTGAAGGCTTCTTCCTGTGCGGTACCCCAAACAAAAGGCACATCCTTCTTTGTAAGCTCGTTGAGAGGTGCAGCAATGGTGCTGAAATCTCTCACAAAACGCCTATAGAAACCAGCGAGGCCAAGGAAACTCCTCACTTGTGTGACCGTTTTGGGCTGCGGCCAACTCTCAATAGCTTCAATCTTGGCTTTATCAACTTCAATTCCCTGTGGAGTAACAACATAGCCAAGAAAAGATACTCGGTCGGTGCAAAAGGTGCACTTCCCAAGGTTTCCAAACAAACGTGCATCACGTAGAGCAATAAAAACAGCACGTAAATGTTCCAAATGTTCCTCCAAAGATTTGCTATAAATCAATATGTCATCAAAGTAAACTACCACAAATCGTCCAATGAAAGCACGTAAAACTTCGTTCATTAACCTCATGAAAGTACTAGGTGCATTAGTTAACCCAAAAGGCATGACTAACCACTCATATAATCCAAACTTAGTTTTAAATGTTGTTTTCCATTCATCACCCAATTTCATACGAATTTGATGGTATCCACTACGCAAATCAACTTTGGAGAATATTGTAGAGCCACTCAATTCATCAAGCATATCATCTAGCCTAGGAATAGGATGACGATAACGGATAGTAATATTATTAATGCCTCTACAATCAACGCACATACGCGACGTACCATCCTTTTTCGGCACTAAAATGATAGGAACAGCACAAGGACTAAGGGATTTGCGTATATAACCTTTGTCGAGCAGTTCTTGTACTTGACGCATAATCTCCTTCGTCTCCTCTGGATTGGTATGGTATGGTGCACGGTTGGGTAGCGAAGCACCGGGAATTAAGTCAATTTGATGCTCAATCCCTCGAATAGGTGGTAATCCCGGTGGCACGTCTTGTGGAAAGACGTCAGCGAACTCCCGCAAAATGTTAGTGACAGCAGGGGGCAAAGAGGAAGGCACGTCCTCGAATGAAAATAATGCCTCTTTGCACACAAAAGCATAGCAAACAGATTTGCTGAAATCTAGCTCATCAATATCAGATTTGGTGGCAAGTAAACATGCACTTTTCAATTTAATTTCAGAAACAACAGTAGATGGTTTATTATTAGGCTTCATTTGGTGCTCAAATTCTTTTGCCACAATCTGATTTTCACTCTTATTTGTCTCCTGTTTTGCTTTATTAGCTCTATTAATATCATCTTTCAAAATGGAATCAGGAGTCAAAGGAAGCAAAGTAATATTTTTATCGTTATGAACAAGAGTATACTGATTGTTTCTACCATGGTGTACAGAATTCTTATCAAATTGCCATGGTCTACCAAGTAATAAGGAACATGCTTGCATAGGTACCACATCACAATCAACATAATCAGCATATGTAGAGATACTAAAATGCACATGAACAGTACGTGTTACCTTAACCTTGCCGCTGTTGTTGAACCATTGGATGTAGTAAGGATGTGGATGTGGTCTTGTGGGAGAGATAGCTTCTCCACCATCTCCATGCTAGCCAAGTTATTGCAGCTCCCTCCATCTATGATCACGCGAACAGAACGTTCCTTCACAACTCCCTTTGTATGGAACAAATTATGCCTCTGATTTTGCTCAGCTTGTGTAACCTGCACACTCAAAACACGTTGAGCAACTAAACATTCATACCTGTCAGCATCTTCAGAAGCCATGTATTGTGTCTCATGATCAGAATCGTCTCCACTGTGTTCGTCACGTGTAATAAGAGCCAAAGTCTCCTCATCATAGTCACTAGCGGACTCATACCCACCATCCTCAGTAACAATCATCACACGCTTAGATGGGCATTCTCTCGCATAATGACCTCCACCCTTGCAACGTCGACAAATAATATCATGTGTTTGCCCTGTTGATGCCATGGATGAAGAAGAGCTCTTTGCAGGCCCAGAAGGTGTGCTCTTGGCAGATAGTGATGATTGTGCCTGCTTTATTGTATCACGGTTGGAGGTGGTAGCCGACGGAGGCGCCGGTGTAGCAGAACGTGTGGAAGTAGATGATGCACGTGGTGTCCATGATGAAGGTCGACCTGCAGAAAAGTTAGTCCGCGCCAATGCCTGTCGATCCTGCACTTCACGTTCAGCTTTACAAGCAAGATGGAATAAACGAGTGATATTAGTATACTCCTTATACTCTAGAATCGTCTGAATCTCTCTATTTAATCCACCCATAAAACGTGCAAGCATAGCTTCATTCTCCTCAACAATACCACATCTAATCATGCCAGTTTGTAATTCCTGATAATATTCTTCTACAGAATTTTTTCCCTGTCTTAAGCGCTGCAATTTTTGAAGTAATTCACGTTGATAATATGGTGAAACCCAACGAGTACACATAGCAGTTTTCAAAGCAGCCCAAGTACCCGGAATAGGATATAATCTACAATGCTCAGACCACCAAACACATGCAAAACTAGTGAAAGCACAAACATCAGCAGGAACACGTCTCTCCTCGGGATATTGTAAACATGTAAATCGTTGTTCATTTTCTAACTCCCAAGTAAGATATATATCAGGAACATATCTACCCTCAAATGGTGGAATATTCAATTTTAGTTTAGGGAGATGGTCATGATCTCGTACCTGAGGGTGAGCCCTACCATTGCCATTATTTGCATGTGGACGACCTGGTGGTTGCTGTGCTGGTGGTGGCACGTATTTATGATTTTGATCAACCTCATCCTCATAATCTCCCACATAATCATCCTCCTCCACATCAGCAGTAGGAGCCACAGAAGTATCAACAGCAGCACCAGCAGTTTGGCCCGACTGAAGAGGGACACGGCTCGCTCGGCGGAGGGCTGTTTCCCGACGTGGAGGTAGTCGGTGTTGTTGCTGTTGTTGCAGAGGTGCGGCAGGAGCAGCCGGTGGTGGTGGTGGAAAACACGAAAGCAATTCAGCAAACTTGTTATCGAGCTTTGTTTCAAACGTCTTCTCCATGCCATCTATCTTCTCCATCGCCTCTTCAAATCTGTTTATCACATCTTGCACCTGTACACTCATCATTTGCTGAAACGTATCATGAAGCTCCTTGTTCGTCAAGTTCTCCCAGTCAGTCTCGTCAGATTGTGATCCTGGCATGGTTAGCAGCAATAGAAACACACAAGAATATGATCCTACAGACTACTAACAAGTGGTGGTGGTGGCGGGTGTCACAAATCCGTCAAGCAAATCTCAAATTCTTACCAGTTCTTACCCAGTAGTAGGCGGTGATCGGCAACCGTTGTAGTCAAAAACTCTCAAAAGCTTGGATAGAGCGATTGCCAGGGAGAGTCAAACGCACGACGTAGATGTATGTGGAGCTGGGAAGGCTTATAGTATGGTAGCAAAAAGGGTCAGCAATAATCAATTCAGAGATGCAAAGTTGAATAAACGTTCAACGACGGTACTGTGCTGGTCCTAGGCTAGACCGTGCTAGAGACGCGAGCCTAGAACACTAACAAAATCACGGCGCTGCACGTAAATAAGGGAAAAGCACACTCTGGAACTCTCTTTTTTTCGCTCTTTTTTTGCGCTCCTTTTTTTTGCGCTCCTCTTTTTTTTTTGCGAAAAATCACTATAATGGCGAGTGTCTCAAAACTCTTCCCTCGTCAAACTGATAGGATGGGCACGGAATTTTTTTTTTCACTTTTTTTTTCAGAAATCAGGGCAGCGACGATGAAAAAGTGCGACAAAAAATCACTATTATGGCACGTGGCTCAAAAGACTCAGAAAAGCCTAAAAATAGGATAGGGAAAAATAATTTGCCCGTGAAAATTTTGGCCTAAAAACTGCCCGGGGGTCTCCAGACTCTTTTTTTTTCCGAGACCTACGCAGGCAAGGAAACACGAATTGGAATTTAGATTGATCTCAAGAACAAACCTAATATGAGAAGAACTCGGATTGGTGGTGGATATATGGTTGTGGTATATGGCAGCGGTGGTGGTATATGGTAGCGGTGGTGGTATATGGATACAGATTGGTGGTGGTATATGGATACGGATTGGTGGTGGTATATGGATACCGATTCAGAGCGGTGGCGGATAAGCAATGGTGGTAGATGGCAAGGCGATGATGATGGTGCGGCGGCGGCGTGACAACTTATCACCAGAACTCGAAACTCTAAAAGACTAGACTCTAAGACCAGCAACTTGACACGACGATGCAACCGCAAATTCAACAAAGCAAAAACCCTAAAAAGATTATGCAAAGGCTCAGATTGGTTCGGATATGATGAACTAACCCTAATTTTTTGTGTGGCTTTTTCGTGGACTGTAGGTATGAAGAACAGACTCGATCTAATCTACCAAAAACTGGAAAAATCTCACCGAGCAACCTGGAAATCTGATACCACTTGATAGAGGCGAGGGTCCCGATCTTTCAATGAGATGGTGGCTATCGTTTTCTGTGGGAGTCGACCTTGACGATCCGACTATGAACGTGCGAGACGTCGCGCCTTAGCAATCGCTAAACCAACTTCCGAGGGTTATTGACCACGCCGGAGCACGATCAATCTGACCACGAGGGTCTGTTTCCTGCGAGCAAACGAAGAACAAGCAAGAAACTGAGATTGCAATCGGGATATTGCGAATATAAGATGAAAGCTTTATTGATCAAGGTGGGGTTCTGTGATGTCTTGGTCTGGTCGTTGGACACAAACGAAGTACGCGAAGTTGGAGCTATGGAGAACTTTTAATCTAAAAAAAACCCAAAGTCTAAACGACGCCCTAAGGGCTGTATATATGGAGGAAGAGGGGGGAATTTCGTGGCCCTTGAGGGTGGGGTCCGAAACCAACCCTAACTCTTGTTTTCCGACACATGCGGACTCTAAAAATAGCCTATAATTAAGTAATTCGAAATTACATGGGCCTGGCCCATTAATAAGGTGACGCAGCACCTAGAATAACCTATGGACGAATATTATGAAGTGGCATCTTGTATATTTCGTCCAAGGCTTCATGCACTCCTTATGGCGGCTTCAAAGTCCTGAAATCATCACTTGTAACTCCGTTCTTGATCCCCTTGCGCATGCCATCAACTCAATGCGTGTTCTTGCTCCAATGTTCATCCTTCTCCAAGCTAGGCCCTTCATTTGTAAGCAAAACAAATGTATCCAATTTAGGCAGCATCATAATCTCATGAACATTAGAATCATTACCAAGAAACGAAAGTACCTGGTAATTTAATTGGCGTGCGCGAGCTCTAGTAATTGGTCCAGTATATGTAACAGTAGGGGCTGTGGGTGTAACAATGGTATTGATGTCCTCATCACCAAAGGTCTTACTTGGCAGTTTATTGAAACAAAAGCTATAAAACATGATTACTACAGTAGCTTAATCATGTGAATACACAAGAATAGTAAGGATAAATATTGGGTTGTCTCCCAACAAGTGCTTTTTTAATGTCTTTTTAGCTAGGCATGATATTCTAATGATACTCTTCGAAGCCCAATTCCCATAATAGTTTTATTCATACTCTAAAAGATACTAGTGAAGTTTATAGAGCATTCTACAAGTAATACAGATTTACCAATATCTAAGCTCAGAATATATAAGTGAAGCACATGAAGCATTCTATAAAGCCATACTCAAAAGATTTAAGTGAAGCACAAAGAGCATTCTATAAAGCCATACTCAAAGGATTTAAGTGAAGCACAAAGAGCATTCTACAAATCAATGAAGGACCATATCATACTAGCATGGAGCATATAGGAAAAGAGAATAGAAATAAACACAAAAGACGCATATCATGTGAACAAAACAAAAACCGAAGGATACCGACAATTGTTGAAGAAGAAAGATGGGATGCCAACTGGGGCATCCCCAAGCTTAGATGCTTGAGTATCCTTTGAAATATTTACTTGGGGTGCCTTGGGCATCCCCAAGCTTGAACTCTTGCCTCTCCTTATTCTTCTCCTATAGATAACTCCTCGATCTTCAAACACTTTCTCCAAATTCGACCGTTTTTGCATATGGGGAAATGTGTTGTCCATGAATACCAGCCAAGTCAAGAAAATTAAAAAGATTGTTAGGACAAAGAAATTAGCGACAAAAAACAACAAGATCTTTTGATGAGGACATGACTACCTTGGATATGACCAAAAATATTGCATATATGCATATTTGTCAGGTGATTTCTAGTGCAAACTATTCAATAATCTATTTATGTTATCCAGAACAAAAATACTTCACACACTTTTGTGTTTTGTCTAATTGCAGGTGTATGGGACATTTGTACAATCCACATATGAAGATAAGGAAGAAAGAGATCTTTATTTGCTGTCCAAAAAGTTCTCTCACGTCACTTTTGGCCCAAGAGAAGATAGAGTCCAAGTCTCTCACGTTCTGGATTCAGATTCGGACTGCACAGACACACCTGACTCAAAACGCACACAAGTTTTTCATATGGACTCCGAATTGGGTGATTCTTTTTTTGTTGAAAACTAGATTTCGTGCACTTTCCAACCCAATTGGAATCACCTTCAAATTCGTCCGGAGCGTTGAGTTGTGGACGAAACAATCTGATGCTGAAGCAGAATCCGAGTCAAACTACAAGTTCAAAGGTGTTACATCACCTCCACTTGGGCCCATTGGCCTTGTACGACCTAGATTTAGTTTTAGGCTGCCTTGGGACGTCCTCCCACCTCCTTGGCCGCCACCCCTTGCTCCTATATAAGTAGATCCATCTAGTAGCTTTTCCTTGGGATTTGTTTAGTTAAAAATTAGCCATTGCAACTTCGTGTACTTCGTTTGTGTCCAACGAACAGACCAAGACCGCTTACGGATCCCCACCATTATCAATACCTCATATATATTTGCAATATTCAGATTGCTTTATCATATTCTTGCTCGTTCTTCGATTGCTTGCAGGAATAGACCTTCGTGGTCAGGCTGACCGTGCTTCCGGCATCGTCAGTAACCTCAGGAGATTGGTTTAGCGATTGCTAAGGCGCAACGTCGTGCACGTTTGTAGTCGGATCGTCAAAGTCGTCTCCACCAAATCGATAGTTATCATCTCATCGAAAGATCGGGACACCCTCGCCTCTATCAAGTGGTATCAGTTTTCAGGTTGCTCGGTGAGAATTTCCAGTTTTCCTACATTAGATTTATTTTCTTACCTATTGTCCAAGAAAAAGCCACAAAAAAAAGTTAGATCTGTTCATCCTTTATCCAAGCCAGTCTGAGCCTTTGTAATTTTCTATTCATTGCTTGCCTAGTTGAATTATCGGTTGCATCGTCGTGTCAGTTGCTGGTCTTAGTGTCTAGTTCCTTTAGAGTTTCGAGTTCTGTTCACCTTAGTCACGCCGCCACTGCATCATTATCCCTTCCGCCGTCCACCATCCCATCTATTAATTTCCACCATGTGCTACGCACTGTTCATTGTCATAATCATAGTTGAGGTCATTCACATCTTCGCCTGATCCAATCTGCATCTTATCTAGTTTGTCTTGGAAAGAGGGAGAAAAAAAAGAGAGAGAAAAAAAAAGAGAGAAAAAAGGAAAGAAAAAAAAAGAAAAAGAGGGAGAAGAAAAAGAAAAAAAGGCGTGAGAAAAAAAGAGAAGAAAAAAAATTGGATCTATCTAGAATCAATCTCGTACCTGAATTCGGATTGGAATCTGTTTTGTGCACTGTTCAGTAAAACAGGTGTATCTTCCTCATACGAAGTCAGTTTTGGCTCCGTGAGTACTCAAATTGAAGATAGCGACGAGCCGCATCTAAATAGTTGCAGAAGCTAGTTCAATATTTGACACCTCAAAATCGGCTTTTAAATAGGTCTTTTTGCCCTCCGAAGTTCGTGAACACAACTTGTTCCAATTTTTCAGGCCAGTTTTAGAATTCTTTGACTCCTCATATCAACTCGGAATTGAGTGATTCTTTTTGCATTGGAAAGCTTGAGTTAGTAGCATTCTTCGAAAGAATTTATCAGAAAATTGTCTCAAACTTTTCAAGAGGAAAGTTGGAGAGAGAGTTGTTGTATATCCTGCTTGGCAGTTGTTTTTCATCATTATCTTCACTGCCGTTGTGATCTTCACTTATATCTTGCTGTCAAGAGCTACTTAGTATCCTTCATTGATGCTAGTTGTGCTACGCCGTGACCACATTAGTGTTCTAGGCTCGCGTCTCTAGTCCGGTCTAGCCTAGGACCAGCACAGTACCGTTGTTGAGCGTTTATTCAACATTGTATCTTTGAATTGATTATTGCTAATCTTTTGCTACCATATATAGCCAACCCAGCTCCACATATTTCTACACCGTGTATATGTACGCTCCCCTGGCAATCGCTTTACTCAATATTCGGAGTTACATGACACCGCTGGTTGCCGATCACCGCCTGCTGCATGGTAAGAACTTGTAAGACATTGATATTTGCTTTACTGTGAGCGTTTTACCACCACATCCTAGTAGTTATAGGAACATTATTTTTGGGTTTTGCTTCTTGTTCTACTAATCATGACAGGATCCAGAGTCAATTCATGGGCTTTATCGATCGCGGGAGACGTGCCACCACCTTTGCAAATACCACAACCGTCACGAGAGGTGCACAAACATCCAAATGCACATGATCAGGTTAATGTATCTATACCACCATTTAATGGCCGTTTTAAACCTGCTTTATATATTGAATGGGAGTTCGACATAAAAAATATATTTGCTTCCCATAATTTCGATGAACATAAAAAGGTTAAGGTTGCGGTTGGTTCTTTCACTGGTTATGCTTTGGTTTGGTGGAGTAAATATTGTCGGTTACACCCTGATTATATACCTACTACTTGGGATGATTTGAAACTTGCCATGCGACATACTTTCGTCCCTGCTTATTATACTCGTGACATGATTAAGAAGTTACAACACTTAAAACAAGGTAGTGAAACTGTAACAAAATATTATGATGATTTACAAACTACCTTGTTGCATTCCTCTTTAGAAGAAAGTGAAGATGATTTTATGGATAGATTTTGGGGAGGATTAAACCGTGATATTCAAGAGATACTAATTCATGAAGAGTGTTATCCTATGGACCATTTGTTTCATCTTGCATGCAAAGCTGAACAGGAAATAAAACGACGTGTTGGCCACGAGGAGAACAAGCGCATGGTGCACATTCCAAGAGTTGATATGATTGTTCCTTCAACTACTAGGCATACTATGACAACCACATCCGTTGTTGTCAGGACTACATCACCTCCACCATGTGACACATCGCCCCCGAGAGTGGCTACATCATCTGAGTTGATCATAAGAGGTAATGACAAAGGTACTGATCTTCCATCTCTACATGAGAATGATGAATGCCTTGTCAATTTGAATGCACCATCTGATGAGCTACCCACTACTTTGATCACACCACCTATTTTAGAGGACTACGTTGATAATTTGACTTTGCCATGTGATCAAACAACTGAAATACCAACAATTTTGAGTGCACCCATTGAATTAACTATTGATGCAAAAGAACCAATGTTTAATCATTTTGATATGACCTCTAATCTTGGTGATGATTCTGTGTTGAATGACTTATTGCATGTGATGAGGACATCAATACAATTGTTACACCCACAGCCCCTGCTGCTATACATACTGGACCAATTACTAGAGCTCGTGCACGCCAACTAAATTACCAGGTACTTTCGTTTCTTGGTAATGATTCTAATGTTCATGAGAATATGATGCTGCCTAAATTGGATACATTTGTTTTGCTTACAAATGAAGGGCCTAGCTTGGAGAAGGATGAACATTGGAGCAAGAACAAGCATGGAGATGATGGCATGCGCAAGGGAAACAAGAACGGAGTTACAAGTGATGATTTCAGGACTTTGAAGCCACCATAATGGGTGCATGAAGCCTTGGACGAAATATACAAGACGCCACTTCATAAATTTCGTCCCGAGGCTATTTTAGGTGCTGCGTCACCTTATTATTGGGCCAGGACCATGTAATTTCGAAATACATAAGTATAGGCTATTTTTAGAGTCCGTATGTGTGGGGAAACAAGAGATAGGGTTGATTTCGGACCCCTCCACCAAGGGCCACGAAATTCCCCCCCTCTTCCTCCATATATACAGCCCTTAGGGCATCGTTTAGACTTTGGGTTTTGTTTAGATTAAAAGTTCGCCATAGCTGCAACTTCGCGTACTTCGTTTGTGTTCAACGACCAGACAAAGGCGTCACAGAACCCCACCTTGATCAATAAAGCTTTCATCTTATATTCGCAATATCCAGATTGCAATCTTAGTTTCTTGCTTGTTCTTCGTTTGCTCGCAGGAAACAGACCCTCGTGGTCAGGTTGATCGTGCTCCGGCGTGGTCAATAACCTCTCGGAGTTGGTTTAGCGATTGCTAAGGCGCGATGTCCTCGCACGTTTGTAGTCGGATCGTCAAAGTCGACTTCCACCAAAGCGATATCCATCATCTCATCGAAAGATCGGGACCCTCGCCTCTATCAGTTTGGTGGAGTGAATATTGTCGGTTACATCCTGATTATATACCTACTACTTGGGATGATTTGAAACTTGCCATGCGACATACTTTCGTCCCTGCTTATTATACTCGTGACATGATTAAGAAGTTGCAACACTTAAAACAAGGTAGTGAAACTGTAACAAAATATTATGATGATTTACAAACTACCTTGTTGCATTCCTCTTTAGAAGAAAGTGAAGATGATTTTATGGATAGATTTTGGGGAGGATTAAACCGTGATATTCAAGAGATACTAATTCATGAAGAGTGTTATCCTATGGACCATTTGTTTCATCTTGTTTGCAAAGCTGAACAGGAAATAAAACGACGTGTTGGCCACGAGGAGAACAAGCGCACGGTGCACATTCCAAGAGTTGATATGATTGTTCCTTCAACTACTAGGCATACTATGACAACCACATCCGTTGTTGTCAGGACTACATCACCTCCACCATGTGACACATCACCCCCGAGAGTGGCTACATCATCTGAGTTGATCATAAGAGGTAATGACAAAGGTACTGATCTTCCATCTCTACATGAGAATGATGAATGCCTTGTCAATTTGAATGCACCATCTGATGAGCTACCCACTACTTTGATCACACCACCTATTTTAGAGGACTACGTTGATAATTTGACTTTGCCATGTGATCAAACAGCTGAAATACCAACAATTTTGAGTGCACCCATTGAATTAACTATTGATGCAAAAGAACCAATGTTTAATCATTTTGATATGACCTCTAATCTTGGTGATGATTCTGTGTTGAATGACTTATTGCATGTTTGCTTATTTAAGCATGTTGTAGCATGTAAATTTGATGCAAGTAAGGTTTATTCACCAATGTTGGGATGGTTTAATGATGAACATTGTCAATCTTTTGAAATGAATAAGAGCTTCACTTATATGTGCAAACTGAGTTGCAATATTTCCATGCCTTCTACTTCTTGTGCTAATTTTTTGGCTTTAGATTTTATGAACTATGCAAGTTACTCATCTATTCATGTGTCATATATGCAAAAATCAAGGGAAGTAAAAATGGATGACATATACATATACAACATGTATACCTTGTCTCTTTTGTTAGCCACATTTCAGATTAAGCAACGCTGAGGACGGCTTTATTTTCAAGAAGGGGAGGATGATGAGGACATGACTACCTTGGATATGACCAAAAATATTGCATATATGCATATTTGTCAGGTGATTTCTAGTGCAAACTATTCAATAATCTATTTATGTTATCCAGAACAAAAATACTTCACACACTTTTGTGTTTTGTCTAATTGCAGGTGTATGGGACATTTGTACAATCCACATATGAAGATAAGGAAGAAAGAGATGTTTATTTGCTGTCCAAAAAGTTCTCTCACGTCACTTTTGGCCCAAGAGAAGATAGAGTCCAAGTCTCTCACGTTCTGGATTCAGATTCGGACTGCACAGACACACCTGACTCAAAACGCACACAAGTTTTTCATACAGACTCCGAATTGGGTGATTCTTTTTTTGTTGGAAACTAGATTTCGTGCACTTTCCAACCCAATTGGAATCACCTTCAAATTCGTCCGGAGCGTTGAGTTGTGGACGAAACAATCTGATGCTGCAGCAGAACTACAAGTCCAAAGGTGTTACATCACCTCCACTTGGGCCCATTGGCCTTGTACGACCTAGATTTAGTTTTAGGCTGCCTTGGGACGTCCTCCCACCTCCTTGGCCGCCACCCCTTGCTCCTATATAAGTAGATCCATCTAGTAGCTTTTCCTTGGGATTTGTTTAGTTAAAAGTTAGCCATTGCAACTTCGTGTACTTCGTTTGTGTCCAACGACCAGACCAAGACCGCTTCCGGATCCCCACCATTATCAATACCTCATATATATTTGCAATATTCAGATTGCTTTATCATATTCTTGCTCGTTCTTCGATTGCTTGCAGGAATAGACCTTCGTGGTCAGGCTGACCGTGCTTCCGGCATCGTCAGTAACCTCAGGAGATTGGTTTAGCGATTGCTAAGGCGCAACGTCGTGCACGTTTGTAGTCGGATCGTCAAAGTCGTCTCCACCAAATCGATAGTTATCATCTCATCGAAAGATCGGGACACCCTCGCCTCTATCATCTTTCTCTGCACAATGAACAAGACATCAGTTCATTACAGGATGGTACTAACTATTATACCTTGTCTTTTTTATTCCTTTGCGCCATTTCAAATCTAGAGAAGATAATTATTCATATCCTTGTTTCCAGGCCTTTCCAAAGTAGATCACACTAATGATTACCTCTCAAACCAGTTGTATGGTTAGGAGGCGAGGAAGGTATTCATAGAACACCCACAGTTCAATATTGAAGTCTTCCTGATGATAGAGGCGAAGGTGTCCCGATGTTTAAATGAGATGGTGGCTATCGTTTTATGTGGGAGTCGACCTTGACGACCCGACTACGAACATGCGAGACGTCGCGCCTTAGCAATCGCTAAACCAACTTTCGAGGGTTATTGACCACGCTGGAGCACGATCAACCCGACCACGAGGGTCTGTTTCCTGCGACCAAACGAAGAACAAGCAAGAAACTAAGATTGCAATCTGGATATTGCGAATATAAGATGAAAGCTTTATTGATGAAGGTGGGGTTCTGTGAAGCCTTTGTCTGGTCATTGAACACAAACGAAGTACGCGAAGTTGCAGCTATGGCGAACTTTAATCTAAACAAAACCCAAAGTCTAAATGACGACCTAAGAGATGTATATATGGAGGAAGAGGGGGGGATTCCATGGCCCTTGGAGGAGGGGTCCGAAACCAACCCTAACTCTTGTTTCCCAACACATACGGACTCTAAAAACAGCCTATACTTAAGTATTTCGAAAATACATGGGCCTGGCCCAATAATAAGGTGACGCAACACCTAAAATAGCCTCTAGACGAAATTTATGAAGTGGCATCTTGTATATTTCGTCCAAGGCTTCATGCACTCCTTATGGTGGCTTCAAAGTCCTGAAATCATCACTTCTAACTCCATTCTTGATCCCCTTGCGCATGCCATCATCTCCATGCTTGAACTTGTTCCAAGGTTCATATTTCTTGTCCAAGCTAGGCCCTTCATTTGTAAGCAAAACAAATGTATCCAATTTAGGCAGCATCATATTCTCATGAATATTAGAATCGTAACCAAGAAACAAAAGTACCTGATAATTCAATTGACGTGCGCGAGCTCTAGTAATTGGTCCAGTATGTATAGCAGCAGGGGCTGTGGGTGTAACAATGGTATTGATGTCCTCATCATCCTCCCCTTCTTGAAATGAAGTCGTCCTCGACGAAAGTTCATCATCCTCACCCAAATAAGGCTTCAAATCTAAAATGTTAAAAGTGGGACTAACCCCAAAATTTGCAGGCAGCTCAAGTTTATATGCATTATCATTTATTTTCTCTAACACCTTAAAAGGACCATCAGCATGTGGCATTAGCTTTGATTTGCGCAAATTAGGAAATCTATCCTTACGAAAATGTAACCAAACAAGATCTCCAGGTGCAAACACAACATGTTTTCTACCCTTATCTCCAGCAAGTTTATATTTAGCATTCATACGCTCAATGTTTTCCTTAGTTAACTCATGCATTTTTTAAATCAATTCAGCACGTTCTTTAGCATCAAAATTAACCTTCTCCGAAGATGGAAGAAGCAACGAATCAATAGGTGCACGAGGTAGGAAACCATACACAATTTGAAAAGGGCACATCTTACTAGTAGAATGCAATGAATGATTATAAGCAAATTCAATATGAGGCAAGCATTCTTCCCACATTTTCTTGTTATTCTTCAAAACAGCCCTAAGCATAGTAGAAAATGTTCAATCTACTTCAGTTTGTCCATCAGTTTGGGGGTGACAAGTAGTACTAAAAAGCAGTTTAGTCCCCAACTTAGCCCATAAACATCTCCAAAAGTGGCTAAGAAATTTAGTATCACGATCTGAAACAATAGTATTTGGCACACGATGCAAGTGAATAATTTCACGAAAGAACAAATCAGCAACATTAACAGCATCATCGCTTTTATGACATGGTATAAAGTGTGCCATTTTTGAGAACCTATCCACGACAACAAATATGCTATCCCTCCCCTTCTTTGTTTGAGGTAAACCTAAAACAAAGTCCATAGATATATCCTCCCAAGGAACACTAGGTAGAGGCAAAGGCATATATAAACCATGAGGATTGAGTCGTGACTTAGCTTTTTGACATGTAGTGCAGCGAGCAACAAAACGCTCAACATCCCGTCTCATCTTTGGCCAAAATAAATGTGTAGCAAGTATATCCTCCGTCTTCTTGACGCCAAAGTGTCCCATTAATCCTCCTCCATGCGCCTCCTGCAACAAGAAAAGACGAACGGAGCTAGCTGGTATGCATAGCTTGTTCGCACGAAACACAAATCCATTGTTAAGAACGAACTTGTTCCAAGTTCTCCCTTCCTTACAATTCTGCAATACATCTATAAATTCAGCATCATGCACATATTGATCTTTGATGGTCTCCAAACCAAATATTTTAAAGTCAAGTTGTGAAAGCATAGTATAACGACGAGACAAAGCATCAGCAATAACATTTTCTTTACCCTTCTTGTGTTTAATGACATAAGGGAAAGTCTCAATGAATTCAACCCATTTAGCATGTCTACGATTCAGTTTTGCTTGACTTTTAGTGTGTTTCAAAAATTCATGATCAGAATGTATAACAAATTCTTTGGTCCATAAATAATGTTGCCATGTTTCTAAGGTCCGAACAAGAGCATATAATTATTTATCATAAGTAGAATAGTTCAGACTAGGCCCACTCAATTTTTCAAAAGAGTATGCAACAGGTTTGCCATCTTGTAATAACACACCTCCTAATCCAATTCCACTAGCATCACATTCAAGCTCAAAACTCTTATTCAAATCAGGAAGTTGGAGTAAAGGAGCATGTGTCAACTTATCTTTCAATACCGTGAAGGCTTCTTCCTGTGCGGTACCCCAAACAAAAGGCACATCCTTCTTTGTAAGCTCGTTGAGAGGTGCAGCAATGGTGCTGAAATCTCTCATAAAACGCCTATAGAATCGAGCGAGGCCAAGCAAACTCCTCACTTGTGTGACCGTTTTGGGCAGCGGCCAACTCTCAATAGCTTCAATCTTGGCTTTATCAACTTCAATTCTCTGTGGAGTAACAACATAGCCAAGAAAAGATACTCGGTCGGTGCAAAAGGTGCACTTTCCAAGGTTACCAAACAAACGTGCATTATGTAGAGCAATAAAAACAACACATAAATGTTCCAAATGTTCCTCCAAAGATATGCTATAAATCAATATGTCATCAAAGTAAACTACCACAAATCGTCCAATGAAAGCACGTAAAACTTCGTTCATTAATCTCATGAATGTACTAGGTGCATTAGTTAACCCAAAAGGCATGACTAACCACTCATATAATCCAAACTTAGTTTTAAATGCTGTTTTCCATTCATCTCCCAATTTCATACGAATTTGATGGTATCCACTACGCAAATCAACTTTGGAGAATATTGTAGAGCCACTCAATTCATCAAGCATATCATCTATCCTAGGAATATGACGACGATAACGAATAGTAATGTTATTAATGCCTCCACAATCAATGCACATACGCGACGTACCATCCTTTTTTGGCACTAAAATGATAGGAACAGCACAAGGACTAAGGGATTCGTGTATATAACCTTTGTCGAGCAGTTCTCGTACTTGACGCATAATCTCCTTCATCTCCTCTGGATTGGTACGGTATGGTGCACGGTTGGGTAATGATGCACCGGGAATTAAGTCAATTTGATGCTCAATCCCTCTAATAGGTGGCACGTCTTGTGGAAAGACGTCGGCGAACTCCTACAAAATGTTAGTGATAGCAGGAGGCAAAGAGGGAGGCACGTCCTCGAATGAAAATAATGCACGGATCAACTACAACACATTATGCAATCCATGACACGCAAGCAATGACAACGGGGAAAATGCTCGGATGCATGAGACGAACACGCATGCAAATGAAATGCACATGATGACATGATATGCAATCCATGACACGCAAGCAATGACAAGGAAACAACAGTGAATAACTGGACGACACCTGGCACATCGGTCTCGGGGCGTTACAAGAAGTTTCAGGTAAACTGGGTTCCTCTATCCAATAAGATACTCCTTGGAACTCCATGCAGACATACGATCCTGGTCATGTATATCTTTGCCAACTTAGCACTGGTGTAAGTGGTCTTTACTGGGATGAAATGAGCTACTTTCGTCAATCGATCAACTACAACCCAAATCGAGTCATAGCCTGAACGAGTCCTGGGTAATCCCGTGATAAAATCCATGCCTAGCTTATCCCACTTCCATTCGGGTATCGGCAATGGTTGTAACAATCCTGCTGGCTTCTGATGCTCTGCCTTTACTCTCTGACATACATCACAAACTGCTACATACTCCGCTATATCCTTCTTCATTCCGGTCCACCAGAAAATATCCTTCAAATCCAGATACATCTTGGTATTTCCTGGGTGAATTGAATACGGTGAGTCTTGTGCCTCTTGCAAAATCAATTTCCTGATCTCCGAGTCATTGGGCATGTAAACACGGTCTTGAAACCATAGGGTGTCGTGTTCATCCTCACGAAATCCCTTAGCTTTTCCTTTGCTAAGTTTCTCCTTTATAGCGGCAATCTCTTTGTCAGCTTTCTGAACTTCTCTGATTCTATCCATCAAAGTTGACTGAATCTCCAATGCTGCTACGTAGCCTCTCGGAACTATTTCCAAACATAGTTCACGAAGATTTTCTGCTAACTCCCTTGGTATTTCTCCCGTCATTAATGTATTGACATGGCTCTTACGGCTTAATGCGTCAGCTACTACATTAGCCTTTCTGGGGTGGTAATGCAATCTCATATCATAATCCTTGATGAGCTCCAACCATCTCCTTTGTCTCAGATTTAACTCCTTCTATGTGAAGATGTATTTCAAACTCTTATGATCCGTGTACACCTCACAATGGTTTCCAATGAGAAAATGTCTCCATGTCTTCAATGCATGCACTACGGCTGCTAACTCCAAATCATGTGTAGCATAATTCAACTCATGAGGTTTCAGTTGTCTTGAGGCATATGAAACAACTCTCCCTTCCTGCATAAGCACTGCTCCAAGTCCTCGACGTGAAGCATCACAATACACCTCATAATCTTTGGTCTGGTCTGGCAAAATCAACACTAGTGAGGTAACTAAGAGTTTCTTCAACTCCTGGAAACTAGCCTCACATTCCTCCGTCCATATGAACTTGGTATCTTTCTTCAACAACTCCATCATAGGCTTCGCAATCTTTGAGAAATTCTCAATAAATCTCCGGCAGTATCCTGCGAGTCCAAGAAAACTCCGGATCTCTCCAACTGTTGTTGGGGCTTCCCACTTGGTCACGGTTTCAACTTTAGCGGGATCTACTGCTATACCTTCTCCAGATATAACATGTCCGAGGAATCCTACTGCCTTCAACCAAAACTCACATTTGCTGAACTTGGCATATAATTGATGTTCTTTGAGCTTTCCAAGTACCAAACGCAAATGCTCCTTATTTGCCTCTTCATTCTTCGACTAAACCAGGATATCATCAATGCACACTATGACGAACTTATCCAAAAACTCCATAAACACTTTGTTCATCATGTTCATAAAATAGGCAGGTGCGTTAGTCAGACCAAATGACATAACGGTATACTCGTACAGCCCATACCTGGTGGTAAAAGCTGTCTTCGGAATATCCTGTTCTCGAGTCTTCAACTGGTGGTATCCTGATCGCAGATCGATCTTGGAAAATACCTTAGCTCCTTGCAATCGATCAAACAAATCGTTGATCATTGGTAGCGGGTACTTGTTCTTGATCGTTACTTCATTCAATCCTCGATAATCAACAACCATCCTTAACTATCCATCCTTCTTCTCCACTAGAAGTACTGCGATCCCCAAGGCGAAGAACTTGGGCGAATATATCCCTTATCCAGTAACTCCTTAATCTGCTTCTTAATTTCCACCAAATCCTTTGCTGGCATCCTATATGGTCTCTTTGATATTGGCCCTGTGCCTGGCAATAGCTCAATCAAAAACTCAGTATCTCTATCCGGTGGCATGCCTGGCAACTCCTCTGGAAATACATCAGGGAAATCTCTTACCGCTGGTACTTCCTCCTGCACAACTCCTGTTAAACAATTTACTTGAGTCCTCTTTGGCACATGCCGCGATACATACTTGATCCTTCTCCCTTCTGGGGTGGTAAGCAAAATTGACTTACTAGCACACTCAATATTCCCTTCATACTTTGATAACCAATCCATGCCTAATATCACATCCAATCCTTGAGATTCCAATACTATTAGGTCTGAGGGAAAAACATAGTTACCAATCCTTAATGGTAACCTGATAGAGGCAAAGGTGTCCCGCCTTTCGATGAGATGATGGATATCGCTTTGGTGGAAATCGACTTTGACAATCCGACTACGAACGTGCGAGGACGTCGCGCCTTAGCAATCGCTAAACCAACTCCAAGAGGTTATTGACCACGCTGGAGCACGATCAACCTGACCACGAGGGTCTGTTTCCTGCGAGCAAACGAAGAACAAGCAAGAAACTAAGATTGTAATGTGGATATTGCCAATATAAGATGAAAGCTTTATTGATCAAGGTGGGGTTCTGTGACGCCTTTGTCTGGTCGTTGAACACAAATGAAGTACGCGAAGTTGCAGCTATGGCGAACTTTAATCTAAACAAAACCCAAAGTCTAAACGATGCCCTAAGGCTGTATATATGGAGGAAGAGGGGGGGTTTCGTGGCCCTTGGAGGAGAGGTACGAAACCAACCCTAACTCTTGTTTCCCCACACATACGGACTCTAAAAACAGCTTATACTTAAGTATTTCAAAAATACATGGGCCTGGCCCAATAATAAGGTGACGCGGCACCTAAAATAGCCTCGGGACGAAATTTATGAAGTGGCATCTTGTATATTTCGTCCAAGGCTTCATGCACTCCTTATGGTGGCTTCAAAGTCCTCAAATCATCACTTATAACTCCGTTCTTGATCCCCTTGCGCATGCCATCATCTCCATGCTTGAACTTGCTCCAAGGTTCATCTTTCTTGTCCAAGCTAGGCCCTTCATTTGTAAGCAAAACAAATGTATCCAATTTAGGCAACATCATATTTCATGAACATTAGAATCGTTACCAAGAAACGAAAGTACCTGATAATTCAATTGGCGTGCGCGAGCTCTAGTAATTGGTCAAGTATGTATAGCAGCAGGGGCTGTGGGTGTAACAATGGTATTGATGTCCTCATCACCTGAAGAGGATGAAAGATGGACGGCCAATCATCCACAGGCACTTGCCTAAAGTTGCAAAGACCTTCAACATCAATGAACGCTCAATCACTACTAGGGAAAACCTTATACACAGAGGTATAGCAGTAGCGCTGGTCAAAACTAAGCGCTACTGCTACATAGTAGCAGCGCGTGTCACAAAAGCACGTGACAACTATAGTTGTAGCAGTAGCGCGTCTGCCCACAAAAGCGCTACTACTATAATTCCCACACTGTTGCCGGTAGGCTAGGAATAGTAGTAGCGAGCCTGAGGGAAACACGCTATTGCTATGTGCCTTGTAGCAGCGCATTTCTAATGTAGAGCGCTACCGCTAGGATAAAGAAAATATATAGAAAAATTAATAGAAAAGTAAATGAAAATGAAACAAATAGAAAAAGGAGAAATGAAAATAAGAAAAAGAAAACAAAAATAAAGATAGTGGAGAAAGGCGCTTGTTCTCACAAAGCGCTATAGCTGCATTAGCAGTAGAGCGTTTTTTGTTCACGCGCTATAGCTAAGTTCCATAGATAAAAGGAAAAGGAAAAGGAAAATAAATAGCTACTTCCTGTAGCAGTGGCGCGGTTAGGCTGAAATTGCTATAGCTAACTTAGCAGTTGCGCGTTTTCCCAACCAGCGCTACTGCTAGTTTGACTTAACCATGCGCGGGCTCAAAATTTTGATAAGTCCTTTCCCCCCTCTCCTCCCTATTCCCCCATCTCCCCCAACTCCTCTGTCGCTGTTGTTGATCGTGCATGCCCTCGACCTCACGGCCATCGCCCGAGGCCGCGCTCAACCTCACCGCCGCCTCCCGAGACCGCCGTCAACCTCACCGCTGCTGCCCGGGGCCGCCCTCGACCTCACCGCCGCCGCCCTCGACCTCACCGCCTCCGCCCAAGCCCGCCCAGGACCGCCGCTGCCCTCGCCACCGACCGTAAGGCTCTCCCTGTCCTCTTCCCTGCCCTCCTCACCACCGACCGTAAGGCAATTCATATGTTGCAGGTTGACGATGTTCATATATATGGACCCCAGGTGTTCATATGAACCCTACATTTGTTTAGGGCAGCAGGAATTTTTTAGCATTTAGGAAAAAAGATGAGCAATTTTTTTAGGAAATTAGCTGGGGTAATGAAAATGCCTAAATAGTAATTCCATTTAGCTTTAAATTAACAGAGGGCATATAAATTATAGTAGAATTTAGCTTTAAATTAATAGAGGCTATAAACAAAAAATAGTAGCATTTAGCTATAAAAAATATTTGGACTATGGACTTGAATCTGGTCCAAATTTAATTCAAATGAAATTTGAATTATTTGGACTATGGACCTGAATATTTTTGGAGAAGGTGGGTGTAGGTACTAAGGTCTTGCTGTGGAAATTTTGGTGAGGTTAGAAGGGTTAGAGAAAATGGAGTTCCTTTGCAATTTCTAATAAGGTCGAGTATTGTTGGAATATTTGCTCTAAATCAATTTGGATGAAAATAAAATAATGTGTGTGTGTGTGTTTGTGTGAGGAATAGCTAGAATATAATTTGGGTTCTGTCCTAGGCAGAGAAGTGTTTAGTGAGGTCATTTTGCAAAGCTTTTTGATTTTTGAAAAGACTAGTATTTTCAAGGAACAGAATTTAGGCAAGTTTTATTTTAAAGATGATCCCTTCCTAGACTTTTAGCTTTAAAAAACAAAAGCATTTAGCTAAAAATAAAAAACAGTAGCTATGGCATTTAGCTATAAAAAATAGAATTGATGTTATATGATATATGTCATTGATGTTCATTTGCATATTCCATTATTGTTGATTGTATCTTTTCATTAAAGTGGTCATGTTATATCTATTCATTGAAGTGGTTCGATTGTGCCCAAGTGGCCTTTTGTTGTTTGCAGGGAATGATTCCCAGTGGCCTATGTTTTGACGAAATGTTGACTCATTTCCGTCCCAGCAAATTTCAGGTGCTCGATTTGTCCACTTTTTGGCAAATGTCATGCCAAAATTTTCCGTGAATTTTTGCATGACTTGTGCTACAAACTAGGACATATCGAGTGCCCGGGATTTGCCACACCGGGAAGGAATCAACATTCCTGCAAAATATAGGCCTTTTTATGTCATTATTCATGTTATTAGGTCTAGAATTAATTGACTAGATTTAATCGTAGGAAACATGGCTAGCAACGATGAAGGACAGGGTTCTGGTGATTGCGATGACGCCTACCTGGCGGCAGACGAATTTTTGAGCCTTGTCGACGATCAACGGTTGTTGTTGCTGGGCCCACCTATCACAACCGAGACCGACATCGAGACCGGCGCTGAGACTGGCATTGAGACCCAGACCGGCACCAAGACAGGATAGCCGGTATAGAGCCGAAACAGAAGAGGAGACGTTGACGCCCAAACCAGTTCGACACTACTAGAGTGGTGGTCACAGAGATGGATGACGGCAATTTTGAGCCAAAAAAGCCTGCGGAAGCGCGAGCGTACACGGCAACCAAATAGGATGCATCGTATGGACGACCGCCACCATCATTTATGAGAAACTAGGGAAGACAGAAAATATCAGGCCTTCCCTCCTGAAGAAGCTGCACTAGGTATTCTTGTTCCCAGGCCAGGATGAAAATAAATATATTGATCCGGATAAAGACCCGATAATGAAGAAGATAAACAAACGCGCCATGAGCAAGTTTAGCGACGCGTTAGCCGCCTGGAAAGTAAGGGTGAAACATTGGATCATCGACAAAAAGGAACCCTACTCCGAGATTGCAAAGGATAATCTGACAATTACAGAAGAGCACTTTGAAATATTCAAGGCGGCTTGCAATGCCGAAGATGCCAAAGAAAAGTCAAAGTGCATGAAGGGGCTTCAAGAGAGGAACATGGGGTGCCACCACCTTGGAAGCCATGGTTACGCGGGGAAGAGGTCCATATGGGCCAAGGAGGATGCGGAACGCGAAAGTCTGGGCATCCCAGACCCCTTGGCGGAGTTCACCATCCCGCAAGAGCATGACGTCCTCAGGGCCTGGTATCATTGGGACCCAGTGAAGAAGCTTTTAGAGATGGACGCATTCATGATGGAGTTCATGAGACTATTGGTAATTTTAGTTTCTGATAAATTCGATTATAGGTTGAGTCAAATTTGTAAACGATCCTTGTTCCTTTGCAGAGAGAGCAACCCAGGATTGCGGCCGAAAGCGAATCGCCGTCTGAGGCATTGGCGAGACCCAAGTGGGACACCTCATTCAACCGGGCCTTGAACATATTGAAACGACTCTCGGTGGACACTCGGTCATCGTATGGACGCGCGCACGACATCGGAGAAGGCGCCATGTGGAAGAAGTACTACTGTGAGACCACGGAGGAGAGAAAGGAAAGACATAGGTTAATAGAAGAAAACATCGATAAGAAGGTTGGGATTGCGGTTGAGAAGAAATAAGTTGAGACAGTCGCAACAATGGTAGCTATCGCAAAACATGCGATTGTAGATTCGTATTGTGTCTTGGTTCCGGCCGTCATTAGTTGGAGCAGGCAAAATCCAAATAAAGATGCAACAGACTTTCCCCTTGCCGACTTCCTCACGAGCTGCTTGACTAGCGTTGCACCAGCACCTGCACCAGCACATGCTCCAGCACCGGCTCTTGCACCTGCTCATAGCAGCCCGTCCTCCGTCTCGGATGTGCTCGGCGGTGCTTCGACTTTGGCTAAGCTTGACGCCCTCATGGTACCTGTCACACTGGTGATGAGGACATCAATACCATTGTTACACCCACAGGCCCTGCTGCTATACATACTGGACCAATTACTAGAGCTCACGCACGCCAACTAAATTACCAGGTACTTTCGTTTCTTGGTAATGATTCTAATGTTCATGAGAATATGATGCTGCCTAAATTGGATACATTTGTTTTGCTTACAAATGAAGGGCCTAGCTTGGAGAAGGATGAACATTGGAGCAAGAACAAGCATGGAGATGATGGCATGCGCAAGGGGAACAAGAACGGAGTTACAAGTGATGATTTTAGGACTTTGAAGCCACCATAATGGGTGCATGAAGCCTTGGACGAAATATACAAGATGCCACTTCATAAATTTCGTCCCGAGGCTATTTTAGGTGCTGCGTCACCTTATTATTGGGCCAGGCCCATGTAATTTCGAAATACATAAGTATAGGCTATTTTTAGAGTCCGTATGTGTGGGGAAACAAGAGATAGGGTTGATTTCGGACCCCTCCACCAAGGGCCACGAAATTCCCCCCTCTTCCTCCATATATACAGCCCTTAGGGCATCGTTTAGACTTTGGGTTTTGTTTAGATTAAAAGTTCTCCATAGCTGCAACTTCGCGTACTTCGTTTGTGTTCAACGACCAGACAAAGGCGTCACAGAACCCCACCTTGATCAATCAAGCTTTCATCTTAAATTCGCAATATCCAGATTGCAATCTTAGTTTCTTGCTTGTTCTTCGTTTGCTCGCAGGAAACAGACCCTCGTGGTCAGGTTGATCGTGCTCCGGCGTGGTCAATAACTCTCGGAGTTGGTTTAGCGATTGCTAAGGCGCGACGTCCTCGCACGTTCGTAGTCGGATCGTCAAAGTCGACTTCCACCAAAGCGATATCCATCATCTCATCGAAAGACGGGACACCTTTGCCTCTATCAAGTGGTATCAGATTTCCAGGTTGCTCGGTGAGATTTTACAGTTTTTCGTAGTTTAGATCGAGTCTGTCTTCATACCTACAGTCCACGAAAAAGCCACAAAAAAAATTTAGGGTTAGTTCATCATATCCGAACCAATCTGAGCCTTTGCATAATCTTTTTAGGGTTTTGCTTTGTTGAATTTGCGGTTGCATCGTCGGTCTAGTTGCTGGTCTTAGAGTCTAGTCTTTTAGAGTTTCGAGTTCTGGTCATAAGTTGTCACGCCGCCGCCGCATCATCATCATCGCCCCTGCCATCTACCACCACCGCTCCGATTCCGTATCCATATACCACCACCAATCCGTGTCCATATACCACCACCGATCCATATCCATATACTACCACCGCTACCACCACCGCTGCCATATACCACCACCATATATCTACCACCAATCCGAGTTCCTTGCTTATTAGGTTTGTTTCCGAGATCCATCTAGTTTCCGATTCGTGTTTCCTTGCCGGAGTAGGTTTCAGAAAAAAAAAAGAGTCGGGTAGCCACGCTCCGTTTAGGCCCAAAATTTTTCGAAAACGCATTTTTCGAAAAAATTTCTGGCTATCCTATTTTTAGGTGTTTCTGAGTGTTTTGAGACAGGTGCCATTATAGGAAGTTTTTTTTGACCCGTTTTCAGTTTTTGGGTTCGGGCAGTCGAAAAAAAAAAATTTGGTCGAAAAAAAAATTTCGTGCCCATCCTGTCAGTTTGACCTAGGAAGAGTTTTGAGACACTCGCCATTATAGTGATTTTTCGCAAAAAAAAAGAGCGCAAAAAAAGAGCGAAAAAAATAAATTTCAGAGTGTGCTTTTCCCTTGTTTACGTGCCGCGCCGTGATTTTGTTGGTGTTCTAGGCTCGCGTCTCTAGCACAGTCTAGCCTAGGACCAGCACAGTACCGTCGTTGAGCGTTTATTCAACTTTGCATCTCTGAATTGATTATTGCTGACCCTTTTTGCTACCATACTATAAGCCTTCCCAGCTCCACATACATCTACGTCGTGTGTTTGACTCTCCCTGGTAATCGCTCTATCCAAGCTTGGAGAGTTTTTGACTACAACGGTTGCCGATCACCGCCTGCTGCTGGGTAAGAACTGGTAAGAATTTGAGATTTGCTTGACGGATTTGTGATACACCACCACCACTTCTTAGTAGTCTGTAGGATCATATTCTTGTGTGTTTCTATTGCTGCTAACCATGCCAGGATCACAAGCCGACGAGATTGACTGGGAGAACTTATCGAACAAGGAGCTTCATGATAAGTTTCAGCAAATGATGACTGAACAGGTACAAGATGTGCTGAACAATTTTGAAGAGGCCATGGAGAAGATCACTGGCCTTGAGAAGACGTTCGAAACAAAGCTCGATAACAGATTTAATGAACTGCTTGCGCGTCTTCCACCACCGGCTGCACCTGTCGCACCTCTGCAACAACAACAACTACGCCCCCTTCCGAATCAGTATGGACGAGCACAGCGTGTTTGATAGAGGCGGGGGTGTCCCGATCTTTCGATGAGATGATAACTATCGATTTAGTGGAGACGACTTTGACGATTCGACTACAAACATGCACGACGTTGCGCCTTAGCAATCGCTAAACCGACTCCGAGAGGTTATTGACCACGCCAGAGCACAATCAACCTGACCACGAAGGTCTATTCCTGCAAGCAATCGAAGAACAAGCAAGAATATGATAAAGCAATCTGAATATTGCGAATATAGATGAAGTATTGATAAAGGTGGGGATCTGTAAACGGTCTTGGTCTGGTCGTTGGACACAAACAAAGTACACGAAGTTGCAATGGCTAACTTTTAACTAAACAAATCCCAAAGTCTAAACGATGCCCTAAGGGCTGTATATATGGAGGAAGAGGGGGGAATTTCGTGGCCCTTGGTGGAGGGGTCCGAAATCAACCCTATCTCTTGTTTCCCCACACATACGGACTCTAAAAATAGCCTATACTTATGTATTTCGAAATTACATGGGCCTGGCCCAATAATAAGGTGACGCAGCACCTAAAATAGCCTCGGGACGAAATTTATGAAGTGGCATCTTGTATATTTCGTCCAAGGCTTCATGCACCCATTATGGTGGCTTCAAAGTCCTGAAATCATCACTTGTAACTCCGTTCTTGTTCCCCTTGCGCATGCCATCATCTCCATGCTTGTTCTTGCTCCAATGTTCATCCTTCTCCAAGCTAGGCCCTTCATTTGTAAGCAAAACAAATGTATCCAATTTAGGCAGCATCATATTCTCATGAACATTAGAATCATTACCAAGAAACGAAAGTACCTGGTAATTTAGTTGGCGTGCACGAGCTCTAGTAATTAGTCCAGTATGTATAGCAGCAGGGGCTGTGGGTGTAACAATTGTATTGATGTCCTCATCACACCACCACCACTTGTTCGTAGTCTGTAGGATCATATTCTTGTGTGTTTCTATTGCTGCTAACCATGCCAGGATCACAAGCCGACGAGATTGACTGGGAGAATTTATCGAACAAGGAGCTTCATGATAAGTTTCAGCAAATGATGACTGAACAGGTGCAAGATGTGCTGAACAATTTTGAAGAGGCCATGGAGAAGATCACTGGCCTTGAGAAGACGTTCGAAACAAAGCTCGATAACAAGTTTAATGAATTGCTCGCGCGTCTTCCACCACCACCACCCGCTGCACCTAACGCACCTCTCCAACAACAACAACAACGACTACCTCCACGTCGCGAAGCAGACCTCCGCCGAGCAAGCCGTGTTCCTCTTGCGTTTGGCCAAACTGTTGGTGCTGCTGTTGATACTTCTGTGGCTCCTGCTGCTGATGCGGAGGAGGATGATTATGTGGGAGATTATGAGGATGAGGTTGATCAAAATCAACACTACGTGCAGCCACCTGTACCACCACCAGCAGGTCGACCTCAGGTATATATTTGTAATGGTAGGCCTGCACCACCACCTCAGGTACGAGATGATGTCCATATTCCTAAACTGAAATTGAATATTCCACCATTTGAGGGTAGATATGTTCCTGATATATATCTTACTTGGGAGTTAGAAACTGAACAACGATTTACATGTTTACAATATCCTGAGGAGAGACGAGTTGCTGCTGCTGTTTGTGCTTTCACTAGTTTTGCATGTGTATGGTGGTCTGAGCATTGTAGATTATATCCTATTCCAACTACTTGGGCTGCTTTGAAAACTGCTATGCGTACGCGTTGGGTTCCACCATATTATCAACATGAATTGCTTCAAAAATTGCAGCGTTTAAGACAAGGGAAAAATTCTGTAGAAGAATATTATCAGGAATTACAAACTGGCATGATTAGATGTGGTATTGTTGAGGAGAATGAAGCTATGCTTGCACGTTTTCTGGGTGGATTAAATAGAGAGATTCAGACCATTCTAGACTATAAGGAGTATACTAATATCACTCGTTTATTCCATCTTGCTTGTAAAGCTGAACGTGAAGTGCAGGATCGACAAGCATTGGGGCGAACTAACTTTTCTGCAGGCCGACCTTCATCATGGACACCGCGTGCATCTTCTACTTCAACTGCACCAGCACCTCAATTAGGTGCCTCCTCCAGTCGTGATACAAGAAAACAGGCACAACCACCATTATCTGCCAAGAGCACACCTGCCGGGCCTGCATAGAGTTCTTCTTCTTCCAGGGCATCAACAGGGCACACAAGTGATATTATTTGTCGTCGTTGTAAGGGAGGAGGTCATTATGCGAGAGAATGCAAATCTCCGCGTGTGATGATTGCTACCGCGGATGGTGGATATGTGTCCGCTAGTGACTATGATGAGGAGAGATTGGCTCTTATTACACGTGAAGAACATGGTGGAGATGATTCTGATCAGGAGACGCAATACATGGCTCCTGAAGACGCTGACAGGTATGAATGTTTAGTTGCTCAACGTGTTTTGAGTGTGCAGGTCACACAAGCTGAGCAAAATCAGAGGCACAATTTGTTCCATACCAAGGGAGTTGTGAAGGAACGTTCTGTGCGCGTCATAATAGACGGAGGGAGCTGCAACAACTTGGCTAGCATGGAGATGGTGGAGAAGCTTTCTCTCACCACAAGACCACATCCACATCCTTACTACATCCAATGGTTCAACAACAGCGGCAAGGTTAAGGTAACACGTACTGTTCGTGTGCATTTTAGTATCTCTACATATGCTGATTATGTTGATTGTGATGTGGTACCTATGCAAGCATGTTCCTTATTACTTGGTAGACCATGGCAATTTGATAAAAATTCTGTACACCAGGGTAGAAACAATCACTATACTCTTGTTCATAAGGATAAAAATATTACTTTGCTTCCTATGACTCCTGATTCCATTTTGAAAGATGATATTAATAGAGCTAATAAAGCACAACAGGAGAAGAATAAGAGTGAAAATCAGATTGTGGCAAAAGAATTTGAGCAACAAATGAAGCCTAATAATAAACCATCTAGTGTTGCTTCTGAAATTAAATTGAAAAGTGCATGTTTATTTGCCACCAAATCTGATATTGATGAGCTAGATTTCAGCAAATCTGTTTGCTATGCTTTTGTGTGCAAAGAGGCATTATTTTCATTCGAGGACGTGCCTTCCTCTTTGCCTCCTGCTGTCACTAACATTTTGAAGGAGTTCGCTGACGTTTTTCCACAAGACGTGCCACCGGGATTACCGCCTATTCGAGGGATTGAGCATCAGATTGACTTAATTCCCGGTGCTTCACTGCCAAACCGTTCACCATACCGTACCAATCCAGAGGAGACGAAGGAGATTATGCGTCAAGTACAAGAGCTTCTCGACAAAGGTTGTATACGCGAATCCCTTAGTCCTTGTGCTGTTCCTATTATTCTAGTGCCGAAAAAGGATGGTACATCACGTATGTGTGTTGATTGTAGAGGCATTAATAATATTACTATTCGTTATCGTCATCCTATTCCTAGGCTAGATGATATGCTTGATGAATTGAGTGGCTCTACAATATTCTCCAAAGTTGATTTGCGTAGTGGCTACCATCAAATTCGTATGAAATTGGGAGATGAATGGAAAACAGCATTTAAAACTAAGTTTGGATTATATGAGTGGTTAGTCATGCCTTTTGGGTTAACTAATGCACCTAGTACTTTCATGAGATTAATGAACGAAGTTTTACGTGCTTTCATTGGACGATTTGTCGTAGTTTACTTTGATGACATATTGATTTATAGCAGATCTTTGGAAGAACATTTGGAACATTTACGTGCTGTTTTTATTGCTCTACGTGATGCACGTGTGTTTGGTAACCTTGGGAAGTGCACCTTTTGCACCGACCGAGTATCTTTTCTTGGCTATGTTGTTACTCCACAGGGAATTGAAGTTGATAAAGCCAAGATTGAAGCTATTGAGAGTTGGCCGCAGCCCAAAACGGTCACACAAGTGAGGAGTTTTCTTGGCCTCGCTGGATTCTATAGGCGTTTTGTGAGAGATTTCAGCACCATTGCTGCACCTCTCAATGAGCTTACAAAGAAAGATGTGCCTTTTCTTTGGGGTACCGCACAGGAAGAAGCCTTCACGATATTGAAAGATAAGTTGACACATGCTCCTTTACTCCAACTTCCTGATTTTAATAAGACTTTTGAGCTTGAATGTGATGCTAGTGGAATTGGATTAGGCGGTGTGTTATTACAAGATGGCAAACCTGTTGCATACTTTTCTGAAAAATTGAGTGGGCCTAGTCTGAATTATTCTACTTATGATAAAGAATTATATGCTCTTGTTCGGACTTTAGAAACATGGCAACATTATTTATGGCCCAAAGAATTTGTTATACATTCTGATCATGAATCTTTGAAACATATTAAAAGTCAAGCTAAACTGAATCGTAGACATGCTAAATGGGTTGAATTCATTGAGACTTTCCCTTATGTCATTAAACACAAGAAGGAAAAGAAAATGTTATTGCTGATGCATTGTCTCGTCGCTATACTATGCTTTCACAACTTGACTTCAAAATATTTGGTTTGGAGACCATCAAAGATCAATATGTGCATGATGCTGATTTTAAAGATGTAATGCAGAATTGTAAAGAAGGAAGAATGTGGAACAAGTTTGTTGTTAACGATGGATTTGTGTTTCGTGCTAACAAGCTATGCATTCCAGCTAGCTCCGTTCGTCTTTTGTTGTTGCAGGAGGCGCATGGAGGAGGATTAATGGGACACTTTGGCGTGAAGAAGACGGAGGACGTACTTGCTACACATTTCTTTTGGCCAAAGATGAGACGAGATGTTGAGCGTTTTATTGCTCGCTGCACTACATGTCAAAAAGCTAAGTCACGACTCAATCCTCATGGTTTATATATGCATTTGCCTGTACCTAGTGTTCCTTGGGAGGATATATCTATGGACTTTGTTTTAGGTTTACCTCGAACAAAGAAGGGGAGGGATAGCATATTTGTTGTCGTGGATAGATTCTCGAAAATGGCACACTTTATACCATGTCATAAAAGCGATGATGCTGTTAATGTTGCTGATTTGTTCTTTCGTGAAATTATTCGCTTGCATGGTGTGCCAAATACTATTGTTTCAGATAGTGATACTAAATTTCTTAGCCACTTTTGGAGATGTTTATGGGCTAAGTTGGGGACTAAACTGCTTTTTAGTACTACTTGTCACCCCCAAACTGATGGACAAACTGAAGTAGTCAATAGAACGTTGTCTACTATGCTTAGGGCTGTTTTGAAGAATAATAAGAAAATGTGGGAGGAATGCTTGCCTCATATTGAATTTGCTTATAATCGTTCATTGCATTCTACTACTAAGATGTGCCCTTTTGAAGTTGTGTATGGTTTCCTACCTCGTGCACCTATTGATTTGTTGCCTCTTCCATCTTCGGAGAAGGTTAATTTTGATGCTAAACAACGTGCTGAATTGATTTTAAAAATGCATGAGTTAATGATAGAGGCTAAGGTGTCCCGTCTTTCGATGAGATGGTGGATTTCGCTTTGGTGGAATTCGACTTTGACGATCCGACTACGAACGTGCGAGGACGTCGCGCCTTAGCAATCGCTAAACCAACTCCGAGAGGTTATTGACCACGCCGGAGCACGATCAACCTGACCACGAGGGTCTGTTTCCTGCGAGCAAACGAAGAACAAGCAAGAAACTAAGATTGCAATCTGGATATTGCGAATATAAGATGGAAGCTTTATTGATCAAGGTGGGGTTCTGTGACGCCTTTGTCTGGTCGTTGAACACAAACGAAGTACGCGAAGTTGCAGCTATGGCGAACTTTTAATCTAAACAAAACCCAAAGTCTAAACGATGCCCTAAGGGCTGTATATATGGAGGAAGAGGGGGGAATTTCGTGGCCCTTGGTGGAGGGGTCCGAAATCAACCCTATCTCTTGTTTCCCCACACATACGGACTCTAAAAATAGCCTATACTTATGTATTTCGAAATTACATGGGCCTGGCCCAATAATAAGGTGACGCAGCACCTAAAATAGCCTCCGGACGAAATTTATGAAGTGGCATCTTGTATATTTCGTCCAAGGCTTCATGCACCCATTATGGTGGCTTCAAAGTCCTGAAATCATCACTTGTAACTCCGTACTTGTTTCCCTTGCGCATGCCATCATCTCCATGCTTGTTCTTGCTCCAATGTTCATCCTTCTCCAAGCTAGGCCCTTCATTTGTAAGCAAAACTGATGAGGACATGACTACCTTGGATATGACCAAAAATATTGCATATATGCATATTTGTCAGGTGATTTCTAGTGCAAACTATTCAATAATCTATTTGTGTTATCCAGAACAAAAATACTTCACACACTTTTGTGTTTTGTCTAATTGCAGGTGTATGGGACATTTGTACAATCCACATATGAAGATAAGGAAGAAAGAGATGTTTATTTGCTGTCCAAAAAGTTCTCTCACGTCACTTTTGGCCCAAGAGAAGATAGAGTCCAAGTCTCTCACGTTCTGGATTCAGATTCGGACTGCACAGACATACCTGACTCAAAACGCACACAAGTTTTTCATACGGACTCCGAATTGGGTGATTCTTTTTTTGTTGGAAACTAGATTTCGTGCACTTTCCAACCCAAGTGGAATCACTTTCAAATTCGTCCGGAGCGTTGAGTTGTGGACGAAACAATCTGATGCTGCAGCAGAATCCGAGTCAAACTACAAGTCCAAAGGTGTTACATCACCTTCACTTGGGCCGATTGGCCTTGTACGACCTAGATTTAGTTTTAGGCTGCCTTGGGACGTCCTCCCACCTCCTTGGCCGCCACCCCTTGCTCCTATATAAGTAGATCCATCTAGTAGCTTTTCCTTGGGTTTTGTTTAGATTAAAAGTTCGCCATAGCTGCAACTTCGCGTACTTCGTTTGTGTTCAACGACCAGACAAAGGCGTCACAGAACCCCACCTTGATCAATAAAGCTTTCATCTTATATTCGCAATATCCAGATTGCAATCTTAGTTTCTTGCTTGTTCTTCGTTTGCTTGCAGGAAACAGACCCTCGTGGTCAGGTTGATCGTGCTCCGGCGTGGTCAATAACCTCTCGGAGTTGGTTTAGCGATTGCTAAGGCGCGACGTCCTCGCACGTTCGTAGTCGGATCGTCAAAGTCGACTTCCACCAAAGCGAAATCCACCATCTCATCGAAAGACGGGACACCTTTGCCTCTATCAAGTGGTATCAGATTTCAAGGTTGCTCGGTGAGATTTTACAGTTTTTCGTAGTTTAGATCGAGTCTGTTCTTCATACCTACAGTCCACGAAAAAGCCACAAAAAAAATTAGGGTTAGTTCATCATATCCGAACCAATCTGAGCCTTTGCATAATCTTTTTAGGGTTTTGCTTTCTTGAATTTGCGGTTGCATCGTCGTTTCTAGTTGCTGGTCTTAGAGTCTAGTCTTTTAGAGTTTCGAGTTCTGGTCATAAGTTGTCACGCCGCCGCCGCACCATCATCATCACCCCTGCCATCTACCACCACCGCTTATCCGCCACCGCTTCGAATCCGTATCCATATACCACCACAGCTGTCATATACCACCACCGCTGCCATCTACCACCATATATCCACCACCAATCCGAGTTCTTGTCATATTAGGTTTGTTTTCGAGATCCATCTAGATTCCAATTCGTGTTTCCTTGCCGGAGTAGGTTTCGGAAAAAAAAAATTAGGCCCAAAATTTTTCGAAAACGCATTTTTCGAAAAAATTTCTGGTTATCCTATTTTTAGGTGTTTCTGAGTGTTTTGAGACAGGTGCCATTATAGGAAGTTTTTTTTGACCCGTTTCCAGTTTTTGGGTCCGGGCAGTCGAAAAAAAATTGTCGAAAAAAAAAATTTCATGCCCATCCTGTCAGTTTGACCTAGGAAGAGTTTTGAGACACTCGCCATTATAGTGCTTTTTCGCAAAAAAAAAAGCAGCGCCAAAAAAAAGAAAAAAGAGCGCAAAAAAAAGAGAGCGAAAAGAAAAATTTCAGAGTGTGCTTTTCCCTTGTTTACGTGCCGCGCCGTGATTTTGTTGGTGTTCTAGGCTCGCGTCTCTAGCACAGTCTAGCCTAGGACCAGCACAGTACCGTCGTTGAGCGTTTATTCAACTTTGCATCTCTGAATTGATTATTGCTGACCCTTTTTGCTACCATACTATAAGCCTTCCCAGCTCCACATACATCTACGTCGTGTGTTTGACTCTCCCTGGTAATCGCTCTATCCAAGCTTTGAGAGTTTTTGACTACAACGGTTGCCGATCACCGCCTGCTGCTGGGTAAGAACTGGTAAGAATTTGAGATTTGCTTGACGGATTTGTGATACACCACCACCACTTCTTAGTAGGCTGTAGGATCATATTCTTGTGTGTTTCTATTGCTGCTAACCATGCCAGGATCACAAGCCGACGAGATTGACTGGGAGAACTTATCGAACAAGGAGCTTCATGATAAGTTTCAGCAAATGATGACTGAACAGGTACAAGATGTGCTGAACAATTTTGAAGAGGCCATGGAGAAGATCACTGGCCTTGAGAAGACGTTCGAAACAAAGCTCGATAACAGATTTAATGAACTGCTTGCGCGTCTTCCACCACCGGCTGCACCTGTCGCACCTCTGCAACAACAACAACTACGCCCCCTTCCGAATCAGTATGGACGAGCACAGCGTGTTCCTATTGAGCCAGGACAAAATTCTGGTGCCGCTGTTACTGCTGTTGGTGCTTCTTTGGCTCCTGCTACTGCTCCTGCTGGTACCCAGGAGGATGATGAGTATGCGGGCGATTATGAGGATGAGGTTGATCAAAATCAGATCTACCAGCAGCCACCAGCAGGTCGACCTCAGGTATATATTCGTAATGGTAGGCCTACACCACCACCTCAGGTACGAGATGATGTCCATATTCCTAAACTGAAATTGAATATTCCACCATTTGAGGGTAGATATGTTCCTGATATATATCTTACTTGGGAGTTAGAAACTGAACAACGATTTACATGTTTACAATATCCTGAGGAGAGACGAGTTGCTGCTGCTGTTTGTGCTTTCACTAGTTTTGCATGTGTATGGTGGTCTGAGCATTGTAGATTATATCCTATTCCAACTACTTGGGCTGCTTTGAAAACTGCTATGCGTACGCGTTGGGTTCCACCATATTATCAACATGAATTGCTTCAAAAATTGCAGCGTTTAAGACAAGGGAAAAATTCTGTAGAAGAATATTATCAGGAATTACAAACTGGCATGATTAGATGTGGTATTGTTGAGGAGAATGAAGCTATGCTTGCACGTTTTCTGGGTGGATTAAATAGAGAGATTCAGACCATTCTAGACTATAAGGAGTATACTAATATCACTCGTTTATTCCATCTTGCTTGTAAAGCTGAAC